>NW_010256743.1:0-911 GCF_000690775.1 Eurypyga helias | reverse complement strand
CCCGTGTCCCACCACGTGTCCCACCATGTGTCCCATTCTATCTCCATCCCATGTTCCATTCTGTGTCCTGTGGCATGTCCCGTGTCCCACCACGTGTCCCATCCTATCTCCACCCCATGTTCCATTCTGTGTCCTGTGGCATGTCCCGTGTCCCACCACGTGTCCCATCCTATCTCCACCCCATGTTCCATTCTGTGTCCTGTGGCATGTCCCGTGTCCCACCACGTGTCCCATCCTATCTCCACCCCATGTTCCATTCTGTGTCCTGTGGCATGTCCCGTGTCCCACCACGTGTCCCATCCTATCTCCACCCCATGTTCCATTCTGTGTCCTGTGGCATGTCCCGTGTCCCACCACGTGTCCCATCCTATCTCCACCCCATGTTCCATTCTGTGTCCTGTGGCATGTCCCGTGTCCCACCACGTGTCCCATCCTATCTCCACCCCATGTTCCATTCTGTGTCCTGTGGCATGTCCCGTGTCCCACCACGTGTCCCATCCTATCTCCACCCCATGTTCCATTCTGTGTCCTGTGGCATGTCCCGTGTCCCACCACGTGTCCCATCCTATCTCCACCCCATGTTCCATTCTGTGTCCTGTGGCATGTCCCGTGTCCCACCACGTGTCCCATCCTATCTCCACCCCATGTTCCATTCTGTGTCCTGTGGCATGTCCCGTGTCCCACCACGTGTCCCATCCTATCTCCACCCCATGTTCCATTCCCTGTCCCAGCCCATATCCCATCCCACGCCCACCCCGTGTCCCACCCCGTGTCCCCCGTGTGCCACCTTACCCACGTAGACGCTGCCCTGGGTGTTGGCCATGACGTTGGCTCCTGGCGACTCCCCGCTCACCGGCTCCTCCCCGTCCACCTGCAGCCACCCGCGCCGGCCCTCCCTGCGCGGCACCGTC
>NW_010256742.1:0-1953 GCF_000690775.1 Eurypyga helias | reverse complement strand
TTCCAGAAAGAAAACCCTCCGGCGTAAGACTCCGACAGGGGCAAGGTAAGGACACACGCAGGGGCCGGCCCACGTCACCAACCCCACGAAGCTCTCCCACTGACCTTTCTGCACATCCTGGGCGTTCATTTTCTTGTTCACAGCATCCATAAATTTCTGAACATCCTGGGCAGACTTCCTCATGGCAGCCATGGCTTCCCGCAGCTGCAGGGAAGAGAAAGAATGCATGGAGAACCTTCTCCTTTTTGCACCACGTGCAATGCTGTCCTGAGCATTCCGGCAAAACCCCGTTTCAGACGTACACTAGAGTCAGGTCTTTCCCAACTCACCAGGGTCTGATCCTTTGTGATCCTGGGAGAATTACTGCCTGTGTTTAAGGAGAAAAAAGTGGGTTAGAACTTACTGGGGAGGGAAAAATCCATTCTAGTCCAGTCACCAAAAGAAAAGGGAACAGAGAAAAGCGTCTGTTCCAAAGCCTTCCCTGCCCCTGTCCAGAAACCCACCCCAGCACGGCTCCCCCCAAGCCACCCCTCCTAACCACAGAGGGCAGCTTCCCCACTGGACCAGCGTTGGGTGGGGACAGCAGTCAGGAGGTGGGAAAAGGGAAAAATCCCACTTTGGGATGCCAGGAACCAGGGGACAGTTCCAGAACCTGGCAGCTCACGCAAGCAGTGATGCTAACGGCGTGATCCTGATCCTCTCTGCTCACGGACCAGCGTGGCTTATGGCCACCTTTACGATATCCTTACTCCAACCCCCCTCATTCCCATCCTCCCCCAGGACACGCCCAGATCTCCATCCCTCCCCTCGAGCCCACGTGGTACAACCCGATACTGAACTGTGCTTCCAGCCCGAATCAATACTCATGACATCGTCGTCGTCCTCGTCCGGGATCTCAATCACTTCCGTGGGCTTTCCAGCCATACCCTCGTCCTCAGAACTGCTCTCACGGTACTGGAGGCCCAGCTTGGAGTACAGATCCTTCACCAACATCTCACATTTATCAATGTCTCTGGGGAAAAAACCAGAAGGGCCGAGACACGGGAAGACAAGGTGAGCCCAGCTGTACAAACACCGCGGAAAGAAACGGAACCGACCGCTGGGGAGCTGCTAATTAAATACACCCGTGATGAGGCGAGGGAAGAGTATTCACGTGAAGGATTTAAAGCCACAGGGGAGTAATTGTAATTATCCCTCAACAACCACAGACAAACGAACCGACGCAGAATCACAAGCGTCAATCTGCTCCGAAGGGAAACGGGCAGACGTCGGGCTCGGTCACCCCACCTCCCCCACCTGGGCCTGGAGGTCCAGCTCCGACACGGAGCCGCGATTCCAAGAGCGCTCACCTCGAAGCGTCATCAAAGAGCCGGTCAACGCGAGCCACCTCTTCTTCCTTCTGTTTCACGCACTTCTCCAGCTCCTCCAGCTGCTGCTTCCTCTGCTTCACGCACTCGAAATTCTCCAGCTCTTTGTCGATGATATCCTGGAGCTCCTCCATGGAGATTCCCAACTCCTCCATCACCTCTTGCTGCAGCTCTTTGATCTCCTGGGAATCCATTTCTGCTGCATTTAACACCGAGAAGAGGTGAGAAGCGGGCGATGAAACCCGCCCCAAGGCACAGCGCTTGCAGGAGCAGCTGCTTCTGCTTTTTGAAAGCTCATCGGGAAAGAATTGTTATATTTGTTAAGGTAACATCACAGGTACCAGAAATAACCAAAGCGCAAGCGCACAGCAGAGCCACAGGCTCCAACCAGGAATTCCTGACATCTCCTCCAATTTCTGCACAGACTCTCCAAAGCCGGTGAATGCCGGAGCCTGATGCTTCCCCACCTCGGCACCCTCTCCTCCACGAAAGATGCGGAGCAGTTCCCAACCCTCTGCCTAGCCCATGGGGAGGGAACCACGCAGACGCCTCTCCCAGCCCGCCCTCAACGTCAGAAGGATATCGA
>NW_010256741.1:3662-6992 GCF_000690775.1 Eurypyga helias | reverse complement strand
TGGCATGGCATGGCATGGCATGGTTGGAGATTTTTTACCCCCGTAGCCTTCTGAGCTTCCTTCCCCACAAGACAGGGCTTGCGTTCTGCATCTTGGGTTTTATGCTCCTGTGCTTACCGCAGGGAGGAGCGGTTGAATGGGGCTTCATTACTATTATTACTATTTCTGTGTTCCTATATCACGTCCAGACCTCACTCTTCCCGGGAGTGAGCCCGCTGAGAAGAGCGGAGCAATTCTGCAATGACACAGCCCTTGTATTTATACGGCAATTCAGCATCCTGCTCCCCCAGCCCCTAAACCACGAGGTTTCAGATATTAAAACAAAACAAAACAGTTGGGTTTCTTTCTACGCACTTCAAGATTTAAGGTGTCATCCAGCCGTGTTGTCAACCTCTCAGGGTTTGCTTTTCCAAATGAAAGCCAAGATCCCTGTACGACTGTGCTTCCTGCTGGGAGTGTTTTCAGAGCATAACCTCAACTTGCAGGATTTGACCAAATTTTGCATGCATAGCCACACACCCCTCTGCTCACCTTCCAGTGGCTTCCTCCCCCTCCGAATCAGACCTGCACCTCACCAAGATAACCATCCTTTCCAGCTCCCCCCACCTATCCCTCTATTTTGGGGTGAGGTAGGAAATGTCAATTGAATAGCCATATTCCCAGGGAAAGCTTCACTATCAGTCCTTCTCCCCGAGAAAAAGGAAAATAAAAACATGTGTGGGAAAGATAAAGCTGTCAGAAAAGGAAAGAGAGAAAAAAACCCCAACCCCAAACCCCCAGCAGCCCCCATGCAAGGAGGTGATATAAATAGAGCTGCTGTCACTTTGATGAATTAGATCTTTCGTTAATTAGGATACATTGATTTAAGGGTTGTCCAAGCAGATAGACCTCTTTCCTTTCCCTTCCCTTGCAAACTACAGCCCAGGGTGGTGGCAGCATATCTCCCTCCCTGCCTTCCACTGCTCCTTCTCCAAAGGGCACGTTCCCAGTTTCCCATCAAAAAGAAGCCTGGGCAAAGCCGCGGGGGTGACGCGGCAGAGCCGGCAACGCGGTGGACTCCAACTGTGGGGAGAACGCTGGGGGACTGACTGTGCCCTGGGTATTTCTGGCATAGCTGCTATTTTCCCCCATGGGGACTCCGACTGGTGCTGTAACAGGGCCTCGCGGGGACGCTGGAGGGTCGGGTGGGAGGAGGATGGTGCCGTCCCGCTCCCACCTGGGCACAGCTCCCATCCCGCTGGGCACAGCGAGCAGTCGGGAGCGCGCACACCCAACACCCCAAGCACAGCGAAGGCCAACACTTTCACCTACAGTCTGGGGAAAAGAGGCCAGGAAGGCTTCCCCAGGGAGAGCCGAGATCAGCATTCCACAAAAACCCCAGCATCCGCAGCTGCAGCCACCTCTCCAAACGCACGTGGGCCCTGGGTGAGCAGCACATGGATTCGGAAGACTTTTCCAGGTTGCATGGAAGCGTGTCCCCACGTGCCTTGCCTGGGCCATCCCGGCGGGCTGCTGCAGAGCCCCGGGTGCTATACGGTTCCCTCAGCCCCATCCCAGCTTGCTTGGGCAGCGGCACGCAAGAATCCTTGGCTTCCTAACCGGAGTCCTCTTCGCCAGGGAGGATTCACTCCTGCTTGGCACCCCCTCAATCTGGCCTTTCCAAACCGGTGCCCCGTTACCCTCATCCCCTCAACAGCCGTTGGCTCCGGTGAGCCACGGCTTTACGGATTGGCGACCGCCCCTGCTCCTTCCCGCAGACTTCCGGGCTTTGCAGGTTTCCTCGCTGCCTCTCGTCATCACTTGAGCACCAGCGAGTCCGAGGGAGAGAGGGGAGAAAAAGTGCTGTGCTGTGTGGATTATTGTGTGTTTGTCATCTGGAATGGGATAAGCTGTAGGTACAGCATCTCCCAGCGGTGATTTATGGCCCCTGTCAGGCAGCACCAGCGCTTTGTCTGCTGTAGCGTGGAGGATGAATGCAGTGCTGTCAGCCCGGGCAGGGCAGCCTTTCTCTCGCTCCGCTCCGCACACTCGCTCCCCATTTCACGCCACTGAACATAAACAATCTTTTGTAAACCTGACAGTCACACTTGCTTCTTTGGATTGTATGACTCGGCTTTCATTACCCCATTTCCTAGGCTGTGCAGAACACTCTCCGGGAAAGGGAGACCCCAGAGGACTGGAGAGATCCCGATAAAGATAAAGGGAAGGGATGCACCTACGTGGCACACGTATGCCAACACCGGCCGTGAACATACGTGTTCACACGCGCTGGGTCGCGTCATTCCCGCACGTACTTCCTGCTGCAATTCTGATACACAAACGTGCCCTTCACGGAGCTACACCGCGCTCCCGGAGCAGTGCACATTTCCTACCTCAACTGGCGCCGTGTTATCTTCCTCCCTCGTGTAGGAAAGCTCACAGCAGCGTCAGAGGGGACCACAGCCGGGCAACGGGCTCCCGCGTGCCTGCCAGAGGCAACACAAAGTCTTACAAAAACTCCCACACTTTTATTGCTATTAATAGTAACTGTAATAATCCCGTATGTGGGAAGTGCCCAAAGCTCCCTGCTCTAACTCTTCCCAAAGCTGGAAGAGGGTGTTGAGAAGTTACGGTGGGAAGTGGGTGGAAAAGCAGGGGACACGCCAGCACCTCCAGCACGGTTGAAGCATCAGACAACCAGCTCCTGTCTGCACCATTCCCAGGGAGGAGCAGGGCCACCGCGGTGGTCAGTGAGCCCGGCCCGACGCCTGGTGTGAGCTGCACTTAACTAACGACACGGGGAGAAGAAATTCTAAGAACGGGAGCACTCAGCGCGGGGATACATGGACCGTCTTGTCGGATGCGCTAGTGGGGAGGTACGCGCCCAGCAGGCCCTAAGTGCTCCCGTCCTTAGAGCTTTCACACAATTGGGCTGGCCCTGCCCAAACAAGATGTTTACGTACTGTAGCAGGAGATAAAAGTCCTCACAGTGCATGTAAAAGACATGCTGGGAAAAACAGTCTGGGTTACTCCTGCTTTGGGCAAAGGCAAACCCATCCGTGCTCTGTTTGGGCTTTAGCATGAGAATAATGTGACAACACATGGATGGTTTGGCTGTTGCTAAGCCGTGCTTCTACTAAGTCAAGGACTTTTCACCTTCCCAGGCTCTGTCAGCAAGAAGGGGCATGAGAAGCTGGCAGGGAGCACAGCCAGGACAGCTGACCCAGGCTGGCCAAGGGGATATTCCATACCATATGACGTTATGCTCCGGGTATAAACCAAGGACAGTTGGCCAGGGGGCAGCAACTGCAGCTCAGATGCTCCGAGGGCTGCAGCCCCTCTGCCATGGGG
>NW_010256741.1:313-3353 GCF_000690775.1 Eurypyga helias | reverse complement strand
GCTTGGAGCACCCTGGTCTACTG
Organism: Eurypyga helias; assembly: GCF_000690775.1. Lineage (NCBI taxonomy): Eukaryota > Metazoa > Chordata > Aves > Eurypygiformes > Eurypygidae > Eurypyga > Eurypyga helias. The sequence goes on along the minus strand of NW_010256741.1, from coordinate 3,330 downwards.
GAATGTGTCCCGGCCCATGGCAGGGGGTGGGACTGGGGGGGCTTTAAGGTCTCTTCCAATCCAAACCGTTCTGTGATTCTATGAAGAGGGGACAGACCCTTCTCACAGCACTCATCAGCCCTTTGTGCGGGCCCCCGGACATTGCTCAAGGCTGGAAATGGGTGCGGGCGATGGAACCCAGCCCCCCCTCAGAGCACTTGTCCTCATGCCCCCTCCTGCCACTGCAGGAGCCAGCACTTTCTCTCACGTTTCTGCTAACTGAAGGCAGAAAAATGCCTGGCTGTGTTGTGGCTCCCCAGCTGAAGCAGCCAACAGCGAAGCAGAGACATCGCAGCACCGCAGGGCCTGCCGCAGGGCAACACCCCCCCAGCTACCACCTTCCTGGCGTTACAAATCGGTGAACAACACACGACTTTCCCACCCAGGGGCTCAACCTACCGGCTCCTCTTTAAGGCGTGAGGAAGCCGGGATAAAAAGCAAATTGCTCCAGCCCCGCATGTCCTCCTGGTTCCTGCTCCCCCAGCATCCCACTTTACATCATCGGGAAAGCTTGCTGGACCTGCTCAGCCCTGGGGTGCCCCAACAGCCGGCCCCGGGCCGTGCCGAGCGAGCCGCACTGCTTGGGAACAGCTGCAGCCTCGCTGGGAACATTTCTTCACCGACGCGCTCCTTCCGCTCCCGGCTTTGGCACCGCGCTCCCTGTCCTCTCCAATCCTGCCCTGTGACTTGGAGACCAGGGATGGTGGGCGGAGGGGGGGTGGTGGAGGAGGGAAATTGCTTGCAAATAGTTTGCTGTTTTCTTTTCCAGATGGTTTGTTTTGGAAGTTTCTCCATGTAAGTCTGAGTGCTGAGGCTTGAACATCTGCTGAGGAGGAGCCTGCTCCGTACAAACGCGAGGAGGCTGCTGGAAGGACACATTCTGGGAGGGTCTCACCGCTCCCAGCCTGGCTCAGACCGGGGACAAGGGGTGTTTTTGCATCCTGAGGTTGCAGGAGGGCACGTGTGCTCCCCGTGCCCTGGCTTGTGCCCCCCCAACTCTGTTAAACTCCGCAGCTGCACTTGGGGGGTGAGGGGGTGATGTGTTTATGTGTCAATGGCACCTAGAGCTTAGGGAAACACGCCTTTTGCAAAATTTGCATAAATCTGAATAGGCAAACAAGTTGGTCTTACACTGCGGCCTTTTCACCAGCTTTAAAGACAATTATTTATACTTGTGAGCACAGTCAAATAGGTATTTTGGTGACGGCGCTGCATTTGGCTGCCGGAGTGGATCTGCTAAGGGCTGGGATGGCTGGGGCTGACCATGCTGGAGGCCTGCGGGAACCACAGAAAATATGAGTAACAGGTTCAAGGGCTCAGTGGCAGGAAAGGAAACTTTCCTGGCAGGTTGCTATTTAAGTCAGCCGGTTCGGGGGTGACTCGTTGTTGCCACGACCTCATGGAGAGTTCTCCGTGTTTGTGTAAGCGCTGCTGGGTTCGCCGGGCGGTTCCTACGGGAGGGACCAAACCGGCCGGGCGGATCCAAGCCAAAAGTGACACCAAATCATTCATTCACAACTAACAGTAATTGCAACAACAGATGATAAAAAAAGGGGGAAAAAGGAGGCTGGTGAAGCCTGAGTGATGCTCTGAGCTCGGCGCCCGGTTTGAGAGCTGAACGAGTCCCGAGCTCGGGGCCGACGGGTGGTGGGCTGATGGTCCCCTCCTGCATCCCTCCCAGTCCGAGCCTCGGTGCTGAGCCCTGTCTTGCTGCAAAACCACAAGCAAGACCCAAGGCATGTTTTAGCATTGCTGTGATTCTCCCTCGGCAGATTCCTCCCTCAAAATCCCAGTATCCTTCAGCAACGCTCCCAAAATCTTCCCAGAAAGCTCCTCCCTTAGGCTAACCTGATCCTGCGTACGTGTACGTAAGCACACGTATACGTACATACACGTCTGCTTTGAGTGTGAAGGAGAAGCCATGCTGAGGTCCCCTGTACTCTGCAGGGAGAGATGCAAAACCTCCCAGCACGGGTTGGATTATTTTCTCTCCAGCTCTGACCCAGGATTATAATAAGAAACACTTTCTCCAGCCAGCGACGCTGCTATTACCGTGGAGAGAGCAGAATTAGACAGCTACGCCAATTGACAGGGCATCTCTTACACTTTACACAGGATTTTAATTTTAATGAACCCTCGGTGGCTGCAAGGTTACATCTTGAAATCCATTTCACCCTCCTCTCATCATACCATAATCATAAACAGCGCTGGCTTTAGGGGTGATGTGTTTAATTGAAAGTTCATTTGCAGCTTCCATCAATTTGCTTTTCTCTCCCCTACGAACAACCTATCATTTTACTTAAGAACAAACCCAGATATTTAATGGAAAACAAGCTGTTCGTAGAGAAATGATAAGTAGGTGACCAGTTTGGAGGGCAGTGGACTAAACAACAATTCAATTATGTTGTTGTCTGATGGCTTTTCAGCGCAAAATAACCGGTTGCTGTACGGCAACTTCTGAAAAACAATGGGACCAGCTGATCCTTCTGGAGGTAAGTGCAGCTGGGAACGGGGGATCCCAGGCCCCGTCAACCACCGCTTGTACTTCCCTGGGATGTTTTTTAGAGGAAAAATACACACTGGGGGAAAAAAGGTTGAGAAAACTGTTTAGCCCTTTCTACCTACTCTGACCTCCTTTCTCCTTCCAGGGGCAAACCAGAAAGCAGACGGGATTTGAGGGAAGGGGAAAAAACCTGAGATCTTCCCTGAAATAAGCCGGCTGATTCGCCGTCTCTGTGCACACAGCCACGCTCGGACAGACGCACAGACACGCGTACCTTGGCCTCGCACCAGGGCTTGGCTCTAACGCTCGGCTCGCTCCACGCAAACGCTGGAACAACATGGGAGTTTCAGAGCCCACAAGCGCGCCCCGAGCAGGGCTACTGCCCCGCTCGAGAGACGGGGCCAGACCCCCGGCCCGAGGAGGGGACAGGGAGGTACCACAGACACCGCCCTGCGCCCACCGAGCCGCATCGCGC
>NW_010256741.1:0-279 GCF_000690775.1 Eurypyga helias | reverse complement strand
CGCATCCCGCCCCCCCCTGCCAGCACCCAGCTGTGTGTCCCGTTTCCCATCGAGCCTGTCCCCTACATTTCTGCTGAGAAGCCCCAATGCCTCGCAGCGCGGGGAGGGCAGCCTGCAGCTGGAGCTGCACCGACACCGCTGACTTTCCAGCTGGTGCTTTGTCACCCAGAGAGGTCACTGCTGCCTCGGCATAACGCTGTGCAACGTCCTCAGGTCCCAAGGGGACCAAAGACTTCGTTCGGCCAGGGTGGTGACAGATCCCAGTTCCCCGAATCTCCT
>NW_010256740.1:4806-8084 GCF_000690775.1 Eurypyga helias | reverse complement strand
TGTCTTTTCCTCCGATTCTTCCCCTGCATTGGAGAAGGAGAGAGCTGTGTGAGCGGCTTCGTGGTATTTTGTTGCTGGCCAGAGTTAAACCACGACAGTGCCACATGGACCTAAAGCCCCGCTCCATGTGTCCTGCCGGCAACGTTGACGTGTCCCTGCCCGCGGTTTGCCTCTTGCGCAACAGCGTGAGGAGGGCTGCTGGTGCCCAGGCAGGGACATGCTGCCACATCCCAGCTTGCCCGCTCCCCGGGCTCTGCTCTGCAGCTCAACTGTTCTTACACAAGCGGCAAGTTTTCCCTTTGTTTCTACTAAATTGCAGCCTACTTTTTTTTTTTATTTTCTTTTTCCAGGCTGTTTCTCTAATGTGTCAAGATTTTTTTTGAAGTTCCAGCCCATCCTCTAAAGTACTTGCAGTTCCTCCCAACGTGGTATCGTTTGCAGCTGTAAGAAACAAATTTTCTATTCATGCAAGTAATTATTAAAAAAATATTTTGAGCAGTACCAGGCCTGGGACAGATCCCCAGGGACTCCCGGGCTGTGTATCTCTTCGGTTTCCCGGCGGATCATAAATAGCTCCTCCAAGCAATGTTCCCTCCTTCCAGCACTGCTTTCCACCAGCTTCGTATCATCTCTCCCTGCCATCCTTCCTCTTCCAGCCATGACACAGGGATGTGAGCAGGGGCTGGTGTCTTAATTTAATTTGAATGTCAGCTTCTCTGACTTGATCTTCTGGGTGATGGGTCTTACAGAACCTCGGCTGAAGGTGCCCGTTGCTTGTTTTCCGTGGTTGCCCTCAGAGACTGTGTTTCTAATCCCCCCTGTAACTTTATATTTGAAAAGCTGAGTGACAGTGCAGGCTCTCTGAGCTTTGCACCCAAAGACGTCTTTTCCAGGCCTCCACTTCACCCCTGTGACCTTCTCTGCTGAATATCTTACTGCATCCTCCTTGAATCAAGGATACCAGCATTTAATACTTTTCGTTAGCACTGATGTAAATCAGACTCTTTCTATGTCATCTTCACCCTGAACACTTTTGTATCTGGGGGATTGTTTTCCCGTGGCTTAGGGAGAAGAAGATTCACTGTTCTTTCTGTATAGGAGTATTTACGGAATAAGAGGGTTTATTGACTTTCACATTACCTCTTTATACCCCTTTCATGATGGGAAGGTTCCTGTGGATTTCTAAAAGGCAGAGGGGAGCGAAGGTGCTTAGAAATTAGTGCAGTTCACAAGTATTTGCTTTGCAACTCCCTCAGTCTTAAAAACTGCTCCTGACCCAAGATTATCTAAGAAAAAAGTAAGCATAGGCTTTGTTCTAAGAAAATAGCTACATGTTAGTGTGTACTTAGAGACTGATGTAGAAGCAGCATTTAATATCTAGCACTTGGTCTTGGATCCCCATGTCCCGCTGAGCTCTCAGAAACGAGGACCGAAGCCATCGGGCAGGACCAGTGTGGTGAGTCTGAGGGGTGGGACTTCATTCTGACATGCTGCATCCCACTCCTCAGCAGAAACTCCTATTTGGGGCTAATTTCCCCTGCTCCCCAGAGACTCTCTTGAATGTAAATGCATCTCCAGGTATTTCCTGTAATTCTTGATAATTATTTCAATCAAGATCTCAATTTATAACTTCCTGACTAATGAAATGCTCTTTCTTACTGCCTTCTCCTTTGATGTGTAAAGATGTCTTTGAATTGCAAGCCCCATGCTGGGAAGACCCATGCAGCTTTCACACCTGGCTCGACCACAGGCAAACCCATCGCGGCACCGTCAACGTGACCTGCAGGTGACACCGAAGCAGTTCTGAGCTGTCGCAGAAATTCCGTCTTTTAAGTCTGCACGATGCAGCGCGGGAACTGCCTAACGTACGTTTGGCTACGGATCGGATAAGGACTGAAGCCTGTTGCGTGTTCTTGATGAAGTCTAGAGGTGACTAGTAATCCAAGCACATCTCGCTGGATTTGGGAGAATCTGGTCCAGTAAACTACCCCATTTTCCTGTAATTTCATCTAGCCTGATAGGCTTTTCCAGCAGCGAGAGGAGATAATGTTTAGGAGAACGCGCAAGGCAAAATACCTTCAGTTCATTCCCCGCTGCTCTCCCAGCATTAGCAATCGTTGCATCAGGGTACCAGCCTGCCCATTCCTTCTAGGATCTGTTGGCTCATTTGGAGCTTTCTTTTATTTTCTTCTATTTCCCTAGAGTCTTCTGGATTTGCTTGCCATGGGTGTGGCACCGGATGACCCCGGAAAAGCTCACCCGCCAGCGTGGAAACGTGGGTCTGCTCTTTCTCACCCAGGTTGCCAATGAGGATGTTGAAAAACTCCGGACTCAGTCTGTGGTGACCCACACCATGGACTCTTTTCCATCCCAAAAAATGACCGTTAAAGCCATGCCTTTTGTGTCTTGTCTTTTAATGAGATTGCAGGCAATAAAAGGACCTTTTCTCCAAGGGTTTCTTTAATGGTCTCATCAAGGGCTTTTTTTTTTTTAAAAAAAAAAAATTATAAAATCCTGTGGTTTTCCTACCTAGAACACAGGATCCACATGCTTTTTTATGAAAAAGGTTAAATTCTATTGAACTGACTTTTGTCCTGTGCCCTGAACATAACGAGAGCTAAATTGCAAGAAAGCAGTAGCCAGTAATGGTTGGAGAAAGGCCTGGTGGGAGAATAAAAATATTTATTTCCCCAAAATGTTGAAACTGCCAAGTCAAGTCATTAATAGAGATTGTTTCTTCAGTACAACAGCAGCGAGGACAACTTGGCTTGGCTTACTGGGCTTGGCTTGCTTGATGCATCCAGCGCAGAGGCCTCAGTCTTAAAACCTGCGGTTAAGTAACGCTTGAAATAAGCCCTTTTCCCCTAAAACAAAGACCTGGCCATGCTGTCCTGCTGTAACTCATCCCAGGGAGAAGCAGGACTGGCTCAAAAAGCAGGGTAATGTCAACTGCACCATGCTCTCCTCCCTTAGGACACATTTAGGTGATCCACCTGGAAAAAATACCCCGAGGCACCAGTTCTGGTGCTGTGTTTGTGCAGCACTGATTCTAACGAGTCCCCCTGCTAATGAGTTGATGCCTGTCACAGACCGACACTACGCAAGGGATGCAAAGGTAGCAAAGCCATGCTGAGCTTTGCAGTGCAGAGAGCCACATCCCAGCCTCGCCTTGCTATGGGTTTTGGTACCCAGTATTTCCTGATGTGCAGCAGCAGGGCATAGAATCACAGAATGGTTTGGGGTGGAAGGGACCTTAAAGATCATCCAGTTCCAACACC
>NW_010256740.1:3569-4625 GCF_000690775.1 Eurypyga helias | reverse complement strand
CCTATCTCAGTTTAAACCCATTACCCCTTGTCCTGTCACTCCCCGCCCTTGTAAAAACCCCCCCCCGGCTTCCTTGTCGCCCCTTCAGGTACTGGAAGTTGCTATAAGGTCTCCCCGGAGCCTTCTCTTCTCCAGGCTGAAAAAGCCCAACTCTCTCAGCCTGTCCCCATAGCAGAGGGGCTCCAGCCCTCTGAGCATCTTCGTGACTTCCTCTGGGCTGCTCCAAGGGCAGATGTTGGCGTGGTGAATGATACAGGTTAGAGCTCCCCTTTGGTCCACATCCTTGGATTGAGCACTGAGAGAGCAGCAGGGAAATAAAACGATGAGAAGCTCCCTATTTTGAACAAGATGTTGAACCATGTGAGCTCCAGAGACCCCTTCCAACATAAATCCATGATCCTATGATTTCTTTTTTAGGGGTAAAATAAGCTAAATATTTTGCAGAGAACCTGTGAGGTGGGGGGGGATGTTCCACCTTCCTCCTCCAAGTAATTTTTCTTTAATACTTGGCACTTCTCATCACTGGGCTGGAATTCACAGGTTGTAAGTAAACTTCCTAATATTGGCCTTACCACGTATAAAATTCAACCTGACTATCACAAAATTGGTAGAAAACAGGGCCTGGAATCTAATATGAGCTCCTCTGACAATTAAAACCTGGCTGCTGCTGGATCCAGTGGATACCTGTGGGTGGGCAAATTACTAGGTGCATGGAAAATACGAATTCAGGAGTTTCCCTGGGCTTTCTGATGGAGCAGGGTATAATTTGAGACAGGGATTCCCCTCCCTGCCTCTGCCATCCAAAGAGAAAAAGCTATTTCCGCTGGAGTTGTGATCCCTACAAGGAAAAATCTGACTTGGGGTAGGGTGTATTTTGCAGCTTAGGGAGGCGGTGGCTCCTGTTGGGCAGCGAGACGCCGGGCCAGCCGGCGCTGTGATTTGCAGCGGTGGATGGATGAACTTGGCAGGCTCTGGCGTGTTTAAGAGTAGAGTAACGACATCTTCCCCGGCTTGGATCGCAGCCCTTCCACCGCGCAGGGGAGGATAAACACCGGC
>NW_010256740.1:489-3548 GCF_000690775.1 Eurypyga helias | reverse complement strand
CTGCCGGCAGCTTCCTCCACGCGAAGGTCTGCCCGCCTGGGGCCTTCGCCCGTGTCCTCAGACGACCTTTATGAACCTGATTTCCCCCCCACCCCGACGATGCGAGGATGTCACCTGAAACCAGTCCTGCCTGAATAACTGCTGCTTTTTAAATTTACCTTTTTCCCCCGGTTTGGAGGCAGAAGTGAGAAAACAAAGAGAAGGGGGAAAAAAAAGAAAGGGAATTGGGGTCGACACGAAGCAGCAGTATTTCGGTCGTCCTTTGAGAGCTTGTCTGTGCTCACGCTGTGGGTGTTCTCGTTGCAAACACTAAGCGGGAGACGCTTTCCCTTAGTAGGGCAGGCTCCTGCGCCACGGCCCTCCTCGCCTGGCCATAAAAGGGCAGCGTTTTCTGCAGGACCCCCGGGTCCTCCGAAAGCTGACGGCCTTTTGGGAAGGGGCCTGGCCTGTTGCATCAGGACGCTGCTTGCTTTGGACCTTGCAGAGCCTCGTGTTAATGCTGCTTTGGCTCATTCTTTTCTACTGCCTTTTGTTTTGTCTCTCTCCTTCTCCTCTCAGGAGGCTGGAGGGAGAGAGGCCAGAGAGCCTCCAGGAATGTTCTTGCTTTCCCCCTTTTTTTTTTTCCCTTCTCTCTCTCTTGGCCTGATTTGATCCCTTCTTTTCCATGATCCATACGCCTGCTCAGAAAACCCGCTGCTGAGCAAAAATCGGTTGCCAAACCCATGATGAATCCCCAAAGGGTTGACCATGCCCCCAGCCTCCATCCTCTGTTCCGTGGGCGAGGCTGTGGCAATCTGGAGGGCTCTTCCACCTCCTGCCCTACCCAAGTGCACGCGTGCCCTCGCGTGCTGGGGGCTCAGCGCCGGCTCAGGAAGGGTGGACACCAGGGAGGCTCATCTCACCATCTCCTGGAGCATCCATCCATGGGACTTCCAGCCTACAGCAGATGCTCAGCAGAGCCCTTAAAGCAGAGCATCCAGCCCAGGCAGGCAGAGCCAGCGAGAGGACGTGGTACCACCTTGGAGATACCCTGCCAGGTCCACTTGGTTCTTCATAGAATCAGAGAATCATTAAGGTTGGAAAAGACCCGTTAACCCATGAAAAGATCACCATTGATCACCAAAGATCACCAAACATTCATAGAATCAGAGAATCATTAAGGTTGGAAAAGACCCGTTAACCCATGAAAAGATCACCATTAACAACACTACCAAGTCCACCATTAAACCATGTTCCCAAAGGCCATGTCTACCTGTCTTAAATACCTCCGGGCTCTTGCGTGGGTGCAAGCTCCAAGATGAGCTATTACAGAGTATCACCTTTCTTGTCTCTTGTTCTTGCTGACACTAGACCAAAACTATGGAAATGCAGATTGAAATATCAGGGGTCAGTTATACCAAGGAACTAAGAGCCTCTCCTGGTTTCTCTGAATGTTTTCCTGTTCCTGTATTGTGCCTGGTCCTTCATTCTAAGACCACTTACAGCCTTGTGGGTTGCTGTCTCATGGCCCAGTGAGAGAAAGGAAGAGGGAAAGCCACAGGAGAATGCCTTTTTGTGGGCATCACTCTGCTAGAAGGAGGCAGGGAGGAGACCTAACTCTTCTCCCATCTCACCAGGGCCTCCCTCCACGTGCTCCTCATTTACCAGTTTCTCCAAAGCTTCCCTCTTGCTGGAGAACCCATTCCCTAACGGAGACAACTCCGGACCCCCGGGTCCCTCTGTGGTGAGCTGGAACGCAGTTACCCTTGCATTGGTCATCATCCCCAGTGAAGTGTCTATGCAAGATATGGCAGAGCCATCTCCTGGGGAGAATCCAGACTTTCCAGATCTTTTCATGAAGGTACCGAGAGCCTGGAGTTATCCCCCTTTCAGAAATCCCAGCAGTTGAGGGGAAAAAAGCTCCCAGTGTTGTCCACGTGCCCCATGAACCGATGAGGAAGCGCCTTATCTGTCACCCTGCTCCTCATGCACTGGGATGAGGAGCAGGGTGAGATGTAGGGTGCTTCCTCATCGGTTCCTTTATTGTTCCTCATCCCCTGGAGCCGCAGAAGAGGGGGCTTGGGTGGGTCAGAACAGCCCCAGCGCTTCATCGCTCACGTAAGACCCTCTTGCCTGTCCTACAGAGCAGAGCCACCACACCAAGTTGGGTGTGATCCCACCAAACTGGGTCGGGTGGGATTTGCTGGGAGCTTCGGGAAAGGTTTTCAGCAAATTCCATGCGAGCCCATGGATAGTTGCGGCCAATGAAACCGCGTGTGTTTCGTCTCATAGAAACATTGTTGTAGTCGCTCTTGTCAAGTGAAGTGTTTCACCCAAATGTGCCATTGGTTGTGCCCCTTCCAGGACATTGCGTCTTCCCTTGGTGGCAACGGCCACCGCGGGAACCACATGAGGAAGGAAAAACTGCAGCTGGCGAAGACCAGGTCTCCATGTGAGAGGCAGCCTCAGCATCCCCCAGAAGGCAAGGACCGCATGGTGAGCCCCCAGAATGCCGTCAGGGCTTTGGCCATCCCCGCCTGTCCCTGCAGACCTGTGCGTCTGAGGTACGAGGGCTCCAAGCTCCGGAGCTCCCGGGTCCCCTCTGCCACGTCCGCAAATGGGCTCCGAAGCAGAGCTTAAATCCCCATCTCCCACCTCCGGCCTCGTCTCACCCTCACCCCAGCGCTGGCTGAGTGTCCACCGGGTGTTTTCCAGGAGTTTATGTAGCTTTTGGAACAGTTTCCCGGGTAGAAGATGTGCTGGATGGGCCAAACACTCATCTCACGAAAAGCTCTCCGATAGCAGAGAGGTGCTGGTGGTACGGGCCAGGATTTTTTTTCCGATAGAGCGGAGCAGGGTTGAGAGCAAGAAAGGGCATTAAAGAAAACAAAATCTAGATTAAATAATCCCAGCGCAGGCGGGAGGCGGCTATGGCAACATTATGCAAAGAGCCGTACACATCTGGAAGGACTTACTGCGCATGGCAACCGAGGCCGAGTCTAAACAAGTGCAAGACGTTACCACATCCATGTCTGCAAAAGGGAGTGCTTGGGAAAAGAGCCGGGAAGGTGGGATGAGGA
>NW_010256740.1:0-342 GCF_000690775.1 Eurypyga helias | reverse complement strand
GTGTGGCTGATGCCCTTGGGAGCCGCTCGGTTTCTCTGCTTTTAGGGTGCTAGCAGAGAATTCGCTTGGCCTTGGCATTTGGGGTGGCGTCGGCACCAACGGTGGGGTTGGAAGTGGGTCTCGGAGGGGGTCACCGTCCCGCCGAGCCGCGGTTGGGCGCCTCGAGGGTCTGCTGCCACGGGATGGGCAGAGCCTGGTGTCGGAGACGTGGGGGCACCGTGGGACCCTGCATGGTGCCTCCCAGGACGCTGTGGGGCTGCTCCAGCTTTGCCCACAGCATGAGGGTTTTGGGGGGACCCAGCTCCTGGCTGAGGCTGGGGGGGCATTGGGATGGTAAAACCC
>NW_010256739.1:7751-9917 GCF_000690775.1 Eurypyga helias | reverse complement strand
TCACTGGGCTCCACTCAGACATTGATCTGTTTACCTCCACTCTCTGAGTGCAACCAGATATCCATTGCACATCTTTGGTCACTGGTTCTTTGGGAATTGGGGCTGGCAAGTTTTTGGTTTCGCAAGATCATAGGGAAAGGTCTCCAGTTCAACCTCCTGACCAAAGTGGAGTTGACTTCGATATCATACAGGACTGCTCAGGGCTTTATGCAGGAAAACCTTCAAGTCTAGAGACAGCACAATCTCTTCAGACTCCTGATTTCACTGCCTGGCTCTCCTCATGTGGAAAATATTTCTCCTGATATCCAGCCCAAACCTCTATTTTCACTTTATACTTGTTGAGTTTGTTCCTCACCTTCCTGCCTGGACCTCTGCAAAGAACCTGGCTCCATTTTCTCTGTGACTTTCCCATAGGTACTGGAGAGTTGTTACTAGGTGCCCCGCAAACCGTTCCTCTTTCAGGCTGAACTAACACCAGTCCTGCAGACTGTCACCACAGGGCCCGTGCTCCGGCCTCCAGCTGTCTTGGTGGCCTTCTGTTGAACTCCCCTCAGTTTACCATCACCTTTTCCATATAGGGGGCTGCAAACGCACTGCAGGATTCAGAGATGGCCTAACAAATGCTGAGTAGTGAGGGGTAATCACATCACTCAAATTCCTGGTTGTGCCCCTGTTCACATGTCCCAGAAGGATGCTAGCCCATGCTGCTGCCCAGATACATGTCTGATACCTGCTCAGCTCAGTGCCTATGAGATGCCTCCAGGACTTTCTATGCAGTGTTTCTTCCCAGCTGGTCCATTCCCAGCCTGTGCCATTGCCAAGACCTGTGAGATTTCCAAGATCTCAGCCTTCCCACAATTCAGCACTTGTCCCTGTAGAATGTCATCAAGTTCCTGGTTTGGGGTTCCTGGAGCCTACCTAGTTCCCTCTGGATTGCCGCTCTTTCCTTGAGCATATGAACTGGTCCCTCCCCCAGTTTGGTGTCATACATCAAATGGACAAAAGCGATAATGGACAAAAGTGTCCATCATCCCTTCTCCCATGTCACCAGCTAGATCCCAGGACAGACCCCTGCCATGCCCCACTTGTTACAAGCCTCTGGGCAGAGTAAGATTCATTAACAACTACCAATCATTCAAACATTTTTTATCCCTCTGATTTTTATCCCTCAGTGTTTCTTCAGGAACACTGTGTGAGACTGTGTTAAGAGCATTGTTAAAGGTAAGTGACATAAGCTTTTTTTCCCCTGTCCACAAATCCAAGCCTTTTATTATCAAAGGCAGTCAGGTTGGTCAGGCATGATATATCCCTGGAAAATCCATGCTGTCTGTTCGCAGGTTCCTCCTTCCCCTTTATTTGCTCAGAAATGGGCTGTAAGAAGAATCTGTGACTTTTCCAGGGACAAAACTGAGAATAATCACCTTGTAGTTCCCTAGATTGACTTTCACCCTTTTTTGAATATGAGCACAGGTTTTTCAGCATTTGTTTCTTTGTTTGGGAGAAGCCATTCCCAGTCTCCATGACCTTTCAAAAGTGACAGACAGCAGCCTTTCAAGGAACTTGGATATCTCCCTCACCACCCTTGGGTGCAGACTGTTGAGTCCCAGGGACTTGTGTGGGTTGATGTTTGCAAAAAATTTCCTGACAATCCTCAGGCCCTGCTGGTAGCCCCTCTCTTCCTTGAGCCCTGTCACTATGCACAGAGGTTTGGCAGACCTTGCTGGTGCGACGAAGGCCACAGGTACTTCAGCCTTACCTGTGTACACTGTCACTAAGTCACACTCACCCTACCTGTCAGCAGCAGTTTCACATTTTCCTTGTTCAGGCTTCTACTGTCAATGTCACGGTAGATGCTCTTCCTGGTGGCCTTACATCCCTTCCAAGTCTGAACTCTGGCTGAACTTTGGATTTTCTGATAACATCCCTCCTATACAGGCAATATTTCTTAAACCTTACCTGTGTACACTGTCACTAAGTCACACTCACCCTACCTGTCAGCAGCAGTTTCACATTTTCCTTGTTCAGGCTTCTACTGTCAATGTCACGGTAGATGCTCTTCCTGGTGGCCTTACATCCCTTCCAAGTCTGAACTCTGGCTGAACTTTGGATTTTCTGATAACATCCCTCCTATACAGGCAATATTTCTTAAATTCTTCCTTTGTAACC
>NW_010256739.1:0-7741 GCF_000690775.1 Eurypyga helias | reverse complement strand
CCTCTCCTGTACGCTGGCTTTCTGAAATGAGCTGTGCCATGAGCTCCCTGGTTATCCAAGCTGATGTCCCAATATGTTTACTTGGTATCCTGCATTTAGGGATTGTCTGCTCTTTTGTTTCTGAATAAGACAACATCTCTTCTCCTGAAGTCCAGGCTCTGTGCTCTGCTGCTCTCCTTCTTCACTCTTCTCGGGATCTCAATTGATAGTCCCTAACAATCTTGATTGCTTGTGTCCTGCCAAGCTGTCCTTCCAGGAGGTGTTGTGGGTCTGTGACACAGAGAACTCCTCAAATAGTTTACAGAAAGCTTCACCCGTATCCTCACCCAGGCTTGCTGGTCTGTATCTCACTCCCACTATGTTGTCAGCTTTACTGGCCTCCCCTTCAATCCTGGCCCACAAGTTGTCCCCCACCTGCCATCTGTCTGCTTGTGTCCTGCCAAGCTGTCCTTCCAGGAGGTGTTGTGGGTCTGTGACACAGAGAACTCCTCAAATAGTTTACAGAAAGCTTCACCCGTATCCTCACCCAGGCTTGCTGGTCTGTATCTCACTCCCACTATGTTGTCAGCTTTACTGGCCTCCCCTTCAATCCTGGCCCACAAGTTGTCCCCCACCTGCCATCTGTCCCACACATCTGACTTTTTTCACACACAGAACATTCTCCTCTTCTAACCTAACAAGTTAGATTAGCAGATATGGGTGTCTCGAGTCACCCACTACTACTCACTGATTCCTCATGGCACTTCAGAAGGATTCAGGCTCTGATGGCTTCTCCAGACAGGCCTTTCTGTCCCTGACCCCGCCATCAGGGCTTTTTGCCTACTATGCAGCTCCAGATCTGCAGGCAGAGCAGCAGACGTCCTATTGCTAGAAGTTGCAAGCTTCCAGCAGTCTCCCTCATGGGAGTCTCTACACTTTCTATGGTCAGCCACAGTTTCTTCCTGTCTCTCCTTGTGGGCAGTTGGCCATTTGGGCTCTGCTGTCTTCAGAGTCTCTGTGAGGATCTTGTCAGCACAACACCTCCAACCATCCCAGCCCTGGGACTGCCTGCAGCCCCAGGCATGGGGTGCTGCCTCCTCCCTCTGGAGCTGTGTCTGAGTCCAAGCCTCCTACGTGTTTTTCCCTCTATAGCTCAGGTAAACTGTCAAAATAACAAAGCAGGGGAGAGTCAGTTCCAAACCCCAAAATATTTCACAAAGTATCAGCTGCTTCTCTGTGTGAGAAGCATTGAAGGTAAAGGCCATTCAGCATCTGGCCTTCCGAGCCATGGTATTACAGACTTTTCCCACAAATGCAGTATCTAATATTTCCAGTACTATCTGTCACCAGGTGTCTTGGACAGAATAGCCCTTTCCTGTGAGCCATCATGCCACTAACCATTCAGATGCCTTTTCACAGCAGCCATGCAGTCTGGAGTTGCCTCTGGTACACATGGCCTGCATCCACACCCTCTGTGCCTAGGCCCATCTTGAGGATCACACCATAGAAGATGAGGCCTTATTTATTCTAACAATTTGCATGGACAAATTGTGCCGTCCCAGTCTGATGACCACAGTTTTCCACTCCCATTCACTAAACCTCCAGCCTTCACAAGCAATCACAACACCCAGTCCGAAGCTCAATGTCTGTTGCCATGTTATCACCTCTCGGTTCACATCCCTCCCACAAAGCAAGGGCAGCTGTGGTTAGTCAGTGAATTTCTACTGAGCCTATACTGAATCATAGAATCATAGAATGGTTTGGGTTGGAAAGGACATGGGCAGGGACCCCTTCCACTAGACCAGGTTGCTCAAAGCCTCATCCAGCCTGGCCTTGAACACTTCCAGGGATGGGGCATCCACAGCTTCTCTGGGCAACCTGTTCCAGTGCCTCACCACCCTCTCCATGAAGAATTTCTTCTTTACTGGTAAATAAAAGCATAGCAAGACCTTGAAGGCCTACTAAATTTAATCAGAATCTGAATTATTTGTTGCAGACTGGCCAGAAACTTATAGTGCCTGATCACCAACTGAATTATTTATCTTCTCTTGGGTATAAGAGAGGCTCACAGGAAATTCCAGACCTATTGTCAGAAAACTCTGTTGACTTAATGATTTGGAGAATTAATTTTCTAAGGGTAGATCTACCAATGTGTTCCTCTTCTCCTCTGAATGAGAGACCGGAAAATATGACCCTTTCTGATTTCTGCTTTTTCAGGGACTCCTAGGAAGACGTGGCTCTGACAATTTCTCCTAGACTTCTGTCTGTGAGTCCAGTATCGAAGACTGGAAGAGCATGGCTGCTACTCAACTGCCATCCCCTCTAAGCTTAAGGCTCCAGCCAAGACCTAATTATTTTTGGGAACTGGGAACGAAGTAAAGAATCACAGACACAGAACAATATCTGCAGTCTCTTCTGAGTGAAAACTATGTGGGATGTAGTTTGGTTCCAGGTACAGTATATTGAAATGCATGAAAAAAGCCATTGATTTTCTTTATGAGGCTAATTAACCTCGGGCTGTGGCCAAGGTCTCTGAGAAACAACATGTCACCCTTCCCAGGGGTTGATAGTCACGTATCAACAAACAGGTAATTCACTTCCATGACTATCCTGTTTTTTCTGGAACAAATGGGAAAATGTACACATCTGTATTTATATAAAGATATACCTCCATATTTTTATGTACATAAATCCACACTTTCATGATGATAAAAGCAGTAGCAGCTAAGGTAAGTCTACAACCCTATTTGAGTTTCAAAAGGCATCGTAATACTCTTCAAAGCTCTCATAATATTGGTACTAAGCCCTATTTTCTCCTACCTACATACTTGTTTTTCTGGAACTATTTTATAATAAGCAGATCCAATATAATGTAATCTGCTGTCTTTCACCCTGGTGCAAATAATGCTAATATCAGCTTATTCTTTACATTCCAAATTGTTTCACGTCCAGCCAACCCCTTATCTGCACACATAAACACCAACATTTTCCAAATATTTCTGAAAAATCCCTTTCCACACTCATGAACAATATACTATCCTACCTGGAGCTGTAGGTCCACTCATTAAAAGACAGCAACAGTGTTCTTCATCTGATGTGTGAGACCTCAATTTGGAGGCAGTGTGATACAGCAAGCAAGCACCGTGAGAATATTTTTTGTAACACGATTGACTGCTCAGCCCATAACCCTTCTCCTGGCATTCTGGAGAGATACCAGACAGGCACATTCTGACCTCAGAATGTTTGGGAATCCTGCAGAGCACTAATGGCAACTTTTATCAGTACTAGATATGAGGTCTCCACAGATTAGAATCTGCTTTTTTTCCTAAGCCTGATTTCACTGACTGTGAAGATAAATTTGGAAGTGCATAGAAATCCCTGCTCTTGTTTTGGGAAACCTTCACCTAAAAAGGCTAACTCACCATAACATCCTATTCTAACCAGAAATTTGGCCTCTAGAAATTGTAGTGCAACCTTTTTTTTTTTTTAATTGGGTCCAAGAAATTTCCAGTCTGTGTCTTTTAGTTTTAAAAATTCAGCCTGGAAGGTTTTTTCCTTTACTTGCATGCTGTTGGCCAAGCAAGCTTTGCGACTGAAATGTGAATTTTGGTTGCCCATATCCATCTGTGAGTCAGAATGGAACCTGTCGCTTGTTGACTGCCCAGTTCTCTGATGCCAGGAGCAATAGCCTACTGCAGGCATTAAGTCCACACAAGTAATTTTCACACATGCTGAACAGAATGATTGCACTAATTTACTTCTTAAACAATCTACCTGTCTTAATGGACTTTCAACTTTTGAATATTATTATGATGCACCAGTAGAAGCATTGTGACATTCTGAATATGATTTATTGGCAGTGCCACTGCTTTCAGCAAAATTAGAAACAGATGTGGAAGCCACAGCTGAAAAACCTTAGATCTTAACTTCTTTGAAAATCTGTTCAGGTACAAGTAGGATATAAATGATCAGTAAATATTTAAATTGGTAAACCTGGTTAAAACATTTTCAAAACACATTTTTATGAAAATATCCTCATTATCCAAGTTGAAATGTATGAAAGACACTCACTTAGGTCTACACAATTTTTCTTGGGCAGGTTTTATAGCATTCTAGGTCAGAAAGTTACTTCAGTTGAGGGAGGATGAAATTGAAAATCTACATATTTTATACAGAATTAGATATTTTAATATAATTGTACTTGTGAAAAGGCTTTAAAAGTTTTGGGTTTACTCTAGTCCTGAACAGAAACAAACTTTAAAAGCTTGACTGTTAAAATGAAATTGAATTCTCATCTTTCACCAACTCTAATAACTGTATTATTTTCCACAGGTTTACAAAACTGAACTGAAATTATTCATTCAGACAACAGTACTTTCAGAGACTCTTTCATCAGAGGATCTCAAGTGTAATGAATTAAGCCTTGCCATACTCCAGCCATGAACATCATGCCTACATACTACCGAAAAAGCAGCACACAGATTAAATAATTCCCTGCTGCCAAACTAGCAGCCTGCCATGGAAATCATATCTCCTGACTCCCAACCTTTTTACCTGAACACAATGATTCTGTCAAGTTGTCAACTAGTGACTACCATTGAAGCAATCCGAAATATTACTGTCAACATAAGCAGAAGTCATGCTACAGGTCTTAGAGGAGACAAAAGCTAAAAAGAACCTGTGTTTAGTAAGTGACTTGCTATCAGTACACAAGGAAAGTTCAAAATTAATTTATTTTTCAAAAAATGAGCTGGTTCAGTATTATTGTCATTAAGCGTTGCATCATTTATTTCTTAAATGAGGAACCACCACTACTACATCAGAAATGTGAACTAATTATTCTAAAAGCATTGATCAATTTGTTAAGAACTCTACAGTAAAAATGTAGCCTCTTTGTTGCTATATTGGTAAGATGTACCTCACATAACCATAATCTGCTTACTGATACAAATACCACCTCCTTTTAGTTAATTTCAGGAAAACATTTTAGAAGTGCTCTAGGCTGAAAGGGATGATAAATAATTTTTAGACTGAAAGTTGAAGTGGATTGATTAGGAGCAATTTTTTATGTTTTGCACAATATAAAGATGAACTACATGGTTCATGGAGCCAATTTGCAGAGCAACCTCTCCTCTCTAATTGCTGCTAGACTAATGTAGAAGCACACTCCTAGAAAGTAGAGAAATCCATTTACCCAATCATGTCATTTAAGTAGTGAACACAAGTACTGGATTTTTCCATTACCTTTCATATTAGCCTTGCTACATTCCACCTGTGACCCTCATTTTAAGAGTACAATGCTCTTTTATACAATTTTGTAACCATAATAAAGGTCCACTTCAAAATGTTTCAAAGTAGACTAAGGACATTTAAAAAAACCCATAATTAGGGACATAACCAATCTCACTAATTCCTGGTAATGTATTGTAAAACGAAATTATTTGCTAAAAGGTCTAATAAATTCCCATCTTCAGGACTAGAAAAGAACATTTGCTCTATTTCCTCTGGCACAAGATTCTAGTGACTATTCTCTTCTGACTACTCACTCTGTGGTTGTCCCAGCTACTGCAAATTTATTTTAAGAACAGTTTGTTTTTTGTTTTTTACTTTTTAACAGGAAATGGACAGACTCCTATTTTAAACAAGATAGGATCTTTTTGGTACTGTTGACATGAAAATAGATAATATATTGTTGGCAAGAAAAAAAAGCATCACCTTAGCTCCGCCCATTACAGCAAGTCAGAGTACACAGAATAATTAGTTTTATGTTCCAGATGTCTCCTCTAAGGTCCACTTCTATTTATTGCTGGAACTGCATTAAAAAGAATAACATAAGTAAAAACAACCCTGGGAGCAGAAGTTGGTTCTGTGCAATGCTTCTAAGTTTCTTTATTGAAATAAGAACATGTTCTAAAAGTTATTTTCATAAATACCTGGAAAGAAAATGCAAACATGTTTGAAGAAAATATTCTTCATTATTTCAGAATAAAATAAAATACAATCATTGACTGTGTCAGGCCATAGGGTTCCCTAACTGACTGAAATACTTCCATATGGTGTTTTCTGATCTTTGGATGAAATGTATTAAGTAAGTGCAAGGTGTGACAACGTTACCAAAAAAATATTTTCTATGTTATAGCAAGACTAAATTAATGTAATGATTCAGGAATAACTGCTCTAATTATGTATTACATACACAAAGGCCCCCAAAATCTGAAAAGCTGTTACAACTTTTGCTGCAGGACACAAAAAATGTGTACAGAGAAAATACAACAACTGGAAATGTCAGCTTATTGTTTTTTAGACAGGAGGAAAGTATTCTTAAAGGTGTTACCTGAAGAGACCTCAAACAAATCTGTTATGAACCTGGGGAGTCGGTGGGCTCCATGACCAGGAAGCGTTTAGGAACAGGTTAGACCAGATTACTTGTGAAAACTTTGAACGTGGCTATGTGGTTTGGAGTTGCAGAATAGAGGTAGATCCCTTAGAATGTGCTTTGCTATGGCTGTAAAATTATAAGCAGCTGTAAATTTTTTTAGGATTAAAATACAAAGAGTTTTTCTGTTGAAGAGTACCGCTTGAGATAATTCCTAAAGCTGTCCCATTGGTGCCTGCAGTTATACCTAGAAAAAGTGGGCTCACCCAAAAAGCTTGTTTTTATCCTAACAAAAGTGGACTGTGACCTACAGATGTGTCATCTTTGCTCATCCACATCTGGATAGTCCTTTCTGCATCTACCATTTAGAGTGTTCAGTGCAATTTTGCCAGAGGAGTCCTATTTATGCTGGGAACTTCTGCTGGCACAACTCCTTCAATTTTAGGATTAGTTCCTTGTAACACGTTAATACAGCTAACAACATAGTATTCTAGTACTGGGGGTAGTCATCAGCGGTTAGTTTCTTCGTGGATTCTGTTCTGGGTGTCACAAAATTTTCCTTTTCTGCTACAGTGACTGTATCTTCTTTACTATTTCTTGCTAATGAATTGCACAGGTTGCAATCCTAAAATTAAAACTACCCAAATAACTCTAAAAAAAATACAATATCTGCTTCATATCAGAGATGTCTGCTATATGTGAAGTATATTTGAAGGTTGCCAAGCGACAGGAGTTGTGCCAGCAGAAGTTCCCAGCATAAATAGGACTCCTCTGGCAAAATTGCACTGAACACTCTAAATGGTAGATGCAGAAAGGACTATCCAGATGTGGATGAGCAAAGATGACACATCTGTAGGTCACAGTCCACTTTTGTTAGGATAAAAACAAGCTTTTTGGGTGAGCCCACTTTTTCTAGGTATAACTGCAGGCACCAATGGGACAGCTTTAGGAATTATCTCAAGCGGTACTCTTCAACAGAAAAACTCTTTGTATTTTAATCCTAAAAAAATTTACAGCTGCTTATAATTTTACAGCCATAGCAAAGCACATTCTAAGGGATCTACCTCTATTCTGCAACTCCAAACCACATAGCCACGTTCAAAGTTTTCACAAGTAATCTGGTCTAACCTGTTCCTAAACGCTTCCTGGTCATGGAGCCCACCGACTCCCCAGGTTCATAACAGATTTGTTTGAGGTCTCCTCAGGTAACACCTTTAAGAATATTTTCCTCCTGTCTAATCTGAGTCTTTTCTGCAATAATTTATGCCTGTACTTCTTGCTTTACTGCAGTCATGGAGAATAGATTAATTTCCTCTGCTGTGCAATAATCTTATGTAAAAATCTTACACATATTTGAAGACTATCATAGAGTCATGGAATGGTTTG
>NW_010256738.1:365-951 GCF_000690775.1 Eurypyga helias | reverse complement strand
TATGGCTCCGTAAGACCCAGACCTGACCTTATATGACCTTATATGGTCCAATTTCTGCCCTATACGAGCCAGACCCGGACCTACACGGCCACATGTGGCCTTACATGGGCCTATATGGGCCCTATATTGGCTCTATATGGGCCAGATATAGCCCTATACAGACCTACACAAGCCAAACGTTGCCCTATATGTGCCCTATACGAGCCTAAATGGATCAGATACAGCCCTATATGGACCCTATACCAGCCTATAGGGATCAGATACAGCCCTACATGGGCCAGATACAGCCCCATATAAGCTGTAGGTGAGCCCATATGGGTTAGATACAGCCCTATATGGGCCATATGCGAGCCTATATGGGTCAGCTACAGTCCTATATGGGCCAGATAAAGCCCTATACGGGCCCTATAGCAGCCTATATGGATCAGATACAGCCCTATACAGGCCAAATACAGCCCTATATGAGCCCTATACGAGCCTATATGGGTCAGATACAGCCCCATATGGGCCCTATGCGAGTCTATACAGATCAGATACAGCCCTATAGGTGCCCTATGCAAGCCTATATAAATCAGATAAAGCCCTA
>NW_010256738.1:0-211 GCF_000690775.1 Eurypyga helias | reverse complement strand
GGGCCCGGGGGGGAGCCTATATGGCTCAGATACAGGCCTATATGGGCCCTATGTGGGCTTATACGGGCCAGACACTGCCCTATATGGGGCCACATGACCCCTATATGGACCTGTATGGCCACCTGTGGCCTGATCCGGCCCTATAGGGTCCTGATCCGGCCCTATAGGGGCCCACCCAGCCCCACAGGGGAGCCCAGCCCGGTGAGCCCCC
>NW_010256737.1:334-19424 GCF_000690775.1 Eurypyga helias | reverse complement strand
ACGGCCCCGCTGGCCGGCAGGCGGGCAGGGGCACATGCGGGCAGTAAACGGGGTTGTGTCTCCTCACCCAGTGCCCGGCCCACCGTGTCATCGCCTGTCACAGAGGAGGGGGTGCTCACAAGTTCTGAAAAAATCCGCCATTAAATATTAGCCCTTAATACATGTTACTGCCTTTTTTTTCTCCCCAAAGGCAATTTCGGCAGCCTTACAAAAAGGCATAAGACCTTCTCCATGTCATTACTCAGCTAGTCTGAAGTCGTATTTTTGTAGAATAAATACCCTTTAAAGAAGACCTTGATCTCATCTTTAATCTCAAGAGTTGCCCAGTACAAAGGTATTGCCAATGGAACCATTAGCTTACACCAGGAATTCCTGGATCCCGAAGATGAAGTTTTGCCCAGAGATCACAAAAATGCCTCCCTGTGGGAGACCTGGCAGACCCCTCTCCGGCTGGGAGTGGAGGTGGAGGAGAACTGAGACACCCGGCCTGGCACATGCCGTATTGCCCTGAGCACATCAGTTAAACCCTCCAGCATCACCACGCTAAGTATGTGAGGCTTTTAATAAAATTACCCAATAGCACTCAGGAAAAATAATTGAATATTCATGATCCACTGGATTTGATTACTCTTCGTTATTTGGGTTTGCAAGACTGCAGCCTTCACGGACCCTGAGACCCTCACTGATTTTTCTGGGTAACTACCACCTTCACACCCAGGTCCATCAAATTCTGCAGTCTTATGTATACCTCCAACATCTGCTTCCCAGTCCAGCGTGTTGCTCTAAGTTTGTTGACATCTCACATCTCCTTATTCTTACATTTTGGTACAGGAGAAGAGGTCAGTTTTTATGTTGTCTTTCATAATTTGAAATATCCATCCTAATTTCTTTCCAGGTTAATAATTTTCAATATTATCAACCTTACTCTGATTTTCTTTTTAAAGATCAGGTGACCAGAACAGGTTCTGCTGAGTAAAATAATGTTTTTGATACAATAAGCATTTTAATTTCTAGTGACTTATGAGTCTTTAAAGAATATTGAGGTCCATTCTCTTAAGCTTACCTTATTAGTCCAGTATTCTCTTTCCATTTAGCTTTGATGAGTGCATCCTGTTGGAGGACTCTGCAGATGATCAGAAACACCTAAACACAAGCAAAGTGAAGAGATTGAGGATTATTTTTGCCAAATTGTCAAAAGCTAGGGTGTTACAATCCAGATCAAGAAATAGCAAAACAATTACTGACAGAAAAAAGGCTTAAAATGCAGTAGACAGGGTGGCTGTTACAACTGGAAAGCTACCACTGCAGAGAAAGAGTAGCAATTGGGATATAAAATGCTTATTTTTTATAGATTATAGTTATATACCCTTTCATAAATTCAGTTATTCACCTAAGGTGGCAAATTTTGATCATACTTCTGTATTTTCAGGATAAGAGAGTGGTTAACACAGGATACACCCGGTACATTAGTATTTTCACTCATAGGGTCACCAAGTGGACGGAGCGATGCCCTGTGGCATGCAACAAGGGATGAAATCGAGAAAGAAAGCGAGTCTTGTAGGTTTTCCTGCCGCAAACATGGCTGTGATAAACCTCCCTACGTTCCATACATGCTGCTTGCTCTGCTTCCGGATTTTTTTTTTTTTGGCTTCAACATTTCTTGTTTTCAAAGGTCACCTTGAGAATGGAAAATTGCTGAATAAGGTCAAAATCGGCCTCTCAAAATTCTCACCAAAATTTAGCTCCCAAGCATGAAATATAGACCTGTCATCATGACTGGAAGTAAGCCTGTTTCTCCTGTTTATGAGCAGACCATAATTACTTCTCCAGGCAGATGAAAAAGGATTATGTGGGGCTAGTAAACCGACCAGATCTTGCGGAGTAGGAAGCACACCACTATAACTTGCAGAAACACCGATGATTGTTTTGGCTTTTAGTACCTTTGCAACAACAGTAATAGATATTTTCAGTAACAGTGCATTCTTTGTAGAGTTTTTTAGGTCATAGGAAATCATTCCTCGCAGTGCCGAAGAAAGGTTTCATTGTGTGACTCAGGTTAATTGCAGAGACTTTGGACCTTTACACTGTAGCTTCGCTGCAGGTGCACTCTCAGGCGGAAGCAGACTTACATGGAATATAATACGTTAGTGGTGATGGGAAGTGGGACAACAGGCTGCTCATGGGAAGGATTAAGCTCCTGGAGCCACAAAATATAATACATGGGGTGGGTGGTGCTGAATTCCCTTTGTTCATCTGATCTTAGCAGCTGTTCCTGAAGTTGATGCTATTCAAAAGAGAACTCCCCAAGCACTCTGCCATGCATCATGGCCTGGGATTGGGTTATGTTTTCTTTGAAGGGCTGGCCATGGATGGAGA
The DNA here is from genome assembly GCF_000690775.1 of Eurypyga helias. Lineage (NCBI taxonomy): Eukaryota > Metazoa > Chordata > Aves > Eurypygiformes > Eurypygidae > Eurypyga > Eurypyga helias. Next base: position 17,048 of record NW_010256737.1, on the reverse strand, counting down.
AGGCTTTGTGAGATGCTTTCAGGCAAGAGTCAGAGGAAATTTTACCTTATGAAAAACTGTAGTTGTTTACTGATAGTGAACCAATTTGGTATAACATAGTCTTCATAGGCCACAATGAGAAATAAAAACCTTTTAAATTGGTTCATAAAAAGGTGGCATAACAAGGTTGGGAAAGGATGGTGTCGTTGGAGGTTTTGGTTCCTAAGGGATACAGTAGAGGATAACATCAAGTATTTCTTGTGCTCACTTGAGTAACATCATAAATTTCCTGTAATGGATGTCAGGTCTCTGATGGTAACCCAGATTTTAGGAGTACAACTCCTTAAACAGTTTTTTCCTTCTTTACTTGGGTTTGCTTGAATCTAACTGATGGAATCATCTGGAGACTCACTTTATTTTGCTTTATAATTCAGCAGTTTAGAAAAAAAAACCAGACTTTGGTTATTTCATAACCATTCATCTCTGATGTAGACAATTATCCTTAAAATTCATTTTAGTCCCATTACTCTTATAAACATAGCTTATAGACTAAATGATTAGAGAAATTTCAAAGATCTATTTATCCTTTCTTCTTTGTGATCCTTTGCTAAAAAGTGGGATTAAGAATTACAATGGGAAGAATACTAAAACAGAGGAAACAATGCTTTGGGAAATAAGATATACAAAATACCTCTAAAATCTTAAATTCAAGATGGATTAAACTGTAACATAGACAGGAGGGCAAACAGGCTCCTACAATTCAGAAAGAGATGGACTGACCCACAATTTGTTTGCATTTCAATTCAAACTCATCTTCTTAAGTACATTCAAAAGCGCTGTTTGCTGGAGTGGTTTCTATAGCAGTGTCCTGCTTCATTACAAATCAGCAGGGCTGATGAACCATGGACCAGCAGAGCTCATTAAAATGTCTGATCCTGTTATGCAATAGGCCAGTGGCAGCCTGTGACTCCTTTATTGTCTCTCGGTGTAACAACTGTGTCTCGACAAAGCCCAGCTCATAGGGCTTTCACGTCCCTTTGTGGAGATGCATAAAAATAACCTCCTAAGCCGGTCTGTGGGTTGTGCTGTGCGCTGGCCAGTGCTTTAAGGTCTGTTCTCGGTTCCAGCTCACACAGTAGAAGTTCCAGTCATGCAGTGATCTTAACAGACACCTCTACCTGCGGAGAGCCCATTGGAGGCACCAAAGATGCAGATGGCAACAACAGGATTTAGGTGGACCCTACATGCTTAAGCCCACATGTGTGATCCGGTTCCTTCTTCATTCCCCTGCCCCACCACGTGACAGTCCCCAAAGACATTTCTTTTCTCTCAACGTTCCCTCTACTCCTGCACTTGGACTGTGAGATTTCAGGCTAATCCTTGTTAGATTACAAAAAAAGGAGACAAAAAGATGCCTATTTTTCCCCAGGGGTAGACCAAGCACACCAACATTCACAAAACCATCCCTGGGATGAGATGGTGTTGCTGCCTGGTCAGAGCATCCCCCACCCAAGTCTTTGTGCCAAATCAGTGCCACAGGAAGCAAACTAAGCATCAGGGACCCAAGCAGATGCAACACAATAGGGATGCTGACTATGCAGCAAAGAAACTACAGGCAAAACTTTTGAACAAGAGCGCCTCAGGGTGAGTGACAAGATGCCAAGTAAACCATGGGCTAACACTGTTTCACTCCTCCAACTTGTCTACAGTGTTAATGCTTTTGCACAGGCCCTGTGTTTTACTGCACCCTCATCTGGGTCAGTTCAGCTCATTAATTCTATTCTCTAATTTTTTTTTTTGCTGAGCTGGTGCTCCAACAGCTTAGCAATTGGCTCACAGAGGTTTCCACATATGCTAGAGTCTGTACAAAATAATCCAGGGGAAGAGAGAGGGAAAACAAAGAATGGGAACAGGAATGGGAGTTCCCAAATTTGGTGTCAGTGAGGCATTAGATCCACTCAACTCTTTCATGGAGCTACACCTTGCATTTCTGTCTCTGCAACCTTATTTCTTGTTAAAGATGAGAGCAGATATTCACCTTGTTTAACTATCTCCATGCACGATACAGGCATCATAGGCACCCAAATTTTCCTTTCCATTCTGGGCAGCAAGCACCAGGTATGCTTTTTCTAGTTCTACTCCTAAGTCTTTCAGAGGAGGATAAAACATCAGATGGACACAATGCCTGCAGCAGCTCAGGTTCACTTCTGAAATCTTTCGCACTATTTCTAATTCAAGGCACTACTTCCACGAGGAACAGCGCAGACAATGCCATTTATTTCAAGTGTTGAAGGGTTTCAGTGATGCAGACACTTCATGAAACATTTTGGTCTTAGTAGCTATAGCAACTCATGCCATAAAACAGTTGTTCTTCTTCCCACCCTGTCCTGCGCTACACTTACACCTTCTTCAGAGAATATGTGCTCGTCTGCTTCAATCTCCATCTGAAAAAGCTTCACATTTGTTCAACATCTCACACTCACAAAATATCACTATAGGCAGAGCTAAACGTCACTGAATCTCACGCATTTAACTGCTGTCCTCGTTCAGATAGCTCCCGAGATAGCTGGGCAAATGCCATTACCAACCACTAAGGCGCTCGGAAGTGTTTGAAATTGTTGTAGTGTGCTTGTAAAGGAGGAATAGCCAAAATTAGCATCAGGGAAATGAAGAGAAGCTCCCACAGCTTGTGAAAAGCAGCAAAACAGCATTTCAGGGGAAAGCAGTGAATGAAGAGTATTAGTGTGGTGTCCGCAGGAAGACTCCCTGGTTTATCGGATCTCTCCCTGGTCAGGAAAACAAGACTTTTTTTATTGTCAACAAATAAACAGATCTGTGTCATTGTTCAGCACCCTGAAATAACATACAGAACCACAAACTGTGAAGGGTTATCAGATAAAAAGGAGCAGGAGTGGCGTTAAAATTTTACACACGTGGGAACTGAGGCACCAAAGTATTAAGTGTGTTTTCAGGGAAGTCCATTCCACAACGAAGGGCTGTAGTTTATTTTCTTAGCTCCCAGTTTCAGATCATTAGGACTCATATACTTTTAGAGATTAAATTTCAATAGAAATATGCCCCTGAAACTCTCGCTTGAGTTCACCATTCATTTTGCACTCCTTTGGGGCAGCACAGGCCTAGGAGGTACCAGGAGTGACGCTGCATGTAGATACAAATCTTCTCCTTCCACGAGAAAATTTACTGCAGCACCATTTACTGACTGTAAAAAAATTATACATGTGTCAGAAGGGAAAATTAAAGCTTTCACCCAGTGCCACTATCAACCATACAGTGAAATATTTAGGAAAATAAAATTTATAGAATGATATTTTACCACAGTACAGGCCTTTCAGTGTGAGGCCCACAGGGTAACACTAAGTGTCAGAAAAGCAACACAACGTAATGATTTCAATCCCATCTCTCTTTAGCTGGTCTGTGACCAGCTTGCAGGGCAATTAAACTACAGTTATCCACAATGAACACAGCTGATACTCTGTTTTTTAAGCATCCTCAGCTGTAACTAGTTTCAAAGGATGCCTCTCCCAAGAGAGGTGCTTCGTGTCACACCACTGGAGTATAGCCTGAGCTAGGGTGAGTTTACTGCTTAAAGACACTTAAATTGGAATCCTTTCTTTTTCATCTTAGGATGAGCTCAGCAAAAGCATAAGGAAACAACTGTGTATGTGATTCTGTATCACCCCTCATTCTGGCAAGTGCTGATGCATGAGTGCCTATGTACAACTTAAACTTCAAGTGCATATCATTAGGTTCGTACCATCACCTGTTAAAAAGAAAAGTAAATGTCATGACAGATCACCAGCTGAACCTGTTTTGCAAAAATGCAATATGCAGGTTAGTATCTTAAAAATAAAATCAAACACTTACTGTTTAAAATAAATGTTAAGGGCAACAATATGGAAGTGAGCAGTATCTCTCAGCTCTGGCAAGACGTGCTGTCTCTGCAGATAGCTGGCATGCCTCCCGCACACTGTGCCTGCCACAGAAAAGCAAAGACGAAACCAAAAAAAGAAGAAAATATTTTAAAATCTAAATGTTTAAAGATAATATGAAAATCTTGGCAATGTGAGTTGTTTTCTCCTTAGTTCTTAATCTGAAACCTGCGCAAAGAAACTTCTCATTCACTCGTACCCACACAGTTTAAACATCACAAATAGAGCTAGCATAATAGCTCTCTGTCTAGGACTGGAAAGACAACGATGACTAACTTGTTCTTACTGGTCTTTTGGGTGAGTTTAAGAAAGATTTTCTGTTATTTGAAGAAATAAAGTGAACTGTTTTACAAAGAGATTGAGGCCAACAAACATACCTTTAAACGTGTCCTTAAGCTAAATAATTTTTGTAAAATGGTTATCAGGGGTTGCATTGCAGCAAACACCCGAATGTCCCACTCTGTAAGCTTAGGTTATTTCTTTAAATGTCTGCAGAAAAAATGTCTAATGTTGTATGCTGTGAGCACGGTAACAACTGAGCAGTGCACCCCTTCAGCCACTGTCTGGGCTGTGACATGTGCTACTAGGACACTTAGTTTATTATTATATCTGTCCCTCTTACATAAAATCTGGTAGTCTACACTGTGCACTTGGATTTACAAGAAGTTAAAGACTGCCCTTTTGAAATGAAGGCAAAGAAATCTTTTTAAACAGTTGGAGTGAAGCATAAAAGGAAGCCACAATAAAAAAAAAAAATGCCTTTTTTCAAATAAATAGTATCAGGAAACATGGTAGAAAAGGTTTGTTATGGCATTGAAATCACTTCAACTGCTGAAAACCACAAAAGAAAAAATATTATGCATAGAGAAGATTTGGGGTTTGTTTGATCATAAATTATACTGTCATTTTTGTCTCCACATCCACACAGATGACAGTCACCTTTCCCTGGTGACTTAAAGTACACTTGCTGGATTCTGCCAGGTAGTTACAAAATTAGGTTAGGGATCCCTCAGCTGGGATAAAGCAATCTTGATTTTAATTTCAAACATCCAGTATTTTGTGTGTGTGAAATTGGCAACAGAAGAAGGAATGTGTGTGTGTTTCATAGGAAAAAAAAAAACAACCCACCTATGTTTCCCTTTTATACTCTGTACAGGAAAGGGAAAACATTTTTGGTGCTACAGTTAGGTGCCAGTATGTAACATAATTATCTGATTCAGTGCAAAGTTTTAGAGCAGAAGATTTAAGACTATTACTTGCAGTTGTCATTTTCACCTCTTGCTGGAGATGAGTGCCTCTGGAATATCAACTAGAACAGCTAAGAGGGGAATGTCTATTCCTTCCTGACAACACCATCAGAAGAGTTGTCTCCTGGAAAGGAAAAAAACCACTGTATGTGTGCACGGCACAGACAGCGAGGGATGAATGGTACTGATGTGTAGAGCACTCGCACGGGAGAATGCCTGAAGAAAAGCTGGGAGCAGAGGGGCTCACAAGCAGCATCATTGCTCATGCTGTTACTAGAGCAGGGCTCAGTGCCAGCTCCAAGCAGGAATTTAATCATGGAAAGGTCCAGCATGAAATAATACTTAGACACATTTGGTGTCATGGGATGCAAGCGTGTGGAGACTTTGGGGCTGTGCTACACCCTGTGGCTTATCACAGAGGTGAAAGGAAAGCCCTTCCCCTTTTTCAAGGTGTGGAGGCTGCAGAGCCACAGTGCTCTGGGAACACCCTGAGAATATCCTGGGAACACCTCAGGACTGCATCATGTCCAGGGAACTGCAAGGTTTTCCTTTCCTTGGGCTTGGAGAGACCGTAGCTCTTGAGGAGCTGCACACTCAGCCCTGCTGACAGCGAGAAACACAGCAATCCATGCCCCGTGATTCCACAGACAGAGACAGAAGTGGTCTGGTTTCAAATACATATGTTGGTTTTTAAATGTCAAAAAACGTATAAGGCTTTAAAAAGCAAGAAAACACAGGAACACTCATTTAGAGCAAATTCTGCATTTTTTTAGACGTTGTTTTCTTCCAGTGTTAAGGTCTCTCTGACATGCAGCTCCAAGCTTATTACTGGGAGAGGCTCTGAGCTCCACTGCAGCCTGATGCCACAGTACCGTGGGGCAGAGGGAAGGGAGAGACTGGTGCAGTGATTGCTGCTGAGAAGGGGCTCTGAGCAAGGAGGGGAGTCAAGTGTCCAAACACAGTAAAAGACATTAACAATTTCAAATCTAACCGTTTATTTTCTGCAGAAAATTGCACATGCTAGTGCTATTGAAACTCCCCTCTTCAGGGGTAGCAAGCCAGTCAGAAGATGCCGACAATACACTTTATTTTAGTGGAACAATAGCGGCATCCAGTGGTCAGTCAGCAAAATTCGAAACACTCCTTCCCCAGGGTTTCACTGGGATACTGTGGTCTGCTCAGGCACCTCATATTCTGTCCTTGATTGCTTTTTATTTTTTGGGTGGTGGGAAATAATACTTCTCCTTGAAAATAAGGTGTATTTGTACCTCAGTGAAAAGAGTAAAATACATTTTCTGAAGTCCAGTTTTTACAAAGTTATTATTTCACTGAGGCCCTATTGCAGTTGGCACGTGACTGGGGAGGGCACAGCCGGCCTTGGTGCAAACGCATTTGATCTAAGGGCCCTGTTCTTGTGACGAACGAGGTCAAACAAACTGTAATACATCGTTGCAGTTATGTTCTGTTTGGTTCCTCTGATTGTCTAGAGGAAGATCTGTGTGCGTCTTTATAAAATACTCTTGATTCCTATAAATCCTTGGAAACCATTTTTTTTTTGCCATGTCACTGAAGTGAGTTGCATCACGTCTCCTTACTAGCCATCACTTACATTATGAAAATACTGCGTTGTGTAGCTTTATACCATTTCTTCTTAGACTGAAAGTAAGTTTTAAGAGGAGAATATAATTTGACATATTTGGTTTTAGAGTCTCACCTTTAAATTGTGGATGGAGAGCTGCCATTCACACCAGGCTGCTCATCTTAATGCCCATCGCCCCTCCTCCTACACCAAAAAGAAAGGGGGTGTTTACTGCACCAGACCTCCGAGTCGCTCGCTCACATCTATCTTCTGCTATTCCACTTAGATTTCAGCTAAAGCAATGAACCTAACCCTGACTTGGTAATAACAAAAGTGTCTGCTGCAGTCTCATTTCCACAGGAAACAAAATGCTCTAAATGAGATGCTGTGATACCTCAGGGAAAAAAATGCAGTAAAATTACACTAAAATCTTGTAACAAGCATAGTATTTTTTCACCTCAAATATACTCCTGACAACTTCAAAGTTTAAAGATTCATCCAGGGCACTTGATTTTAAGTTGTACATCTTCACGTTCTTTATATATTTGCACATCAACGAAGGCGAAAACTAAATACTTGTAGTCCTGGATCCAGATCTCTGCAGCGTAGATACTGATACACCATCCATGATTCCCACAAGTAATTGTGAATGCTCCAAACAGTTTATCTTCTCAATTTCCACCTTAACAACTAAATACAGTTTTTACTTTCAATCAAAGTAATGTCATAAAATAGATACCAAAGCTTTCCATCTGCCTGTTTTGGTAGCATTCGTGTCTGGCCTAAATATAAGTTAATATAAGTTCTATAGGGTTTAGCCTGTTACGGTTTATACAATGCCTTAATGACAACATTTGTGCTACGTGTCAAATACAGAAACACAATGAATTAAAATTACATGTTGTGACATCTGACAGAGAGGAACTGAGTGAACCTCTCTGAGAAGGTCAGAGAAGTTCACTACCCTTTAATTTATTTATATGGCTGTTGAGTGACAGAAAGGGCATCATATGGAGGGGAGGGGGGGAATCTTGTTCTGTCGTGGTTAGTAGATGCTTTCTGCCTAGCAAGAGATGTCTGCTATCTCAAATGTTTTGTGCATTTTATATAGACTTATGAAATTCCCAATTCTGATTTTGTACAGGTTTGCCCCCCCTTCATTTTCCCTCCCTCTCTTCAACTCAGTCCCCACTGCAGTAAATGTAAAGACTCCCACTGGCTGCAGTGGGAATTGGATTAAATCTCTAAAACAACAATTACACGCCTAATTGCTTTTTACTGCTCACTTAAAAATGCATTCTTTGAAACACTACCAATATTTGTAAAGGCTGAGAGTTTAATGTGCCAAACTATTTAGGTTATTTGGAAACCTATTTTCCACCAGTGCCCGGGGATTTAAATAAATGCTATAAAAGAGTGTTAATTACATTCTGCATTTAAAACAGAAGTGTTTATATTGCATTGTTATTCTTCATAGTGATTTTCCTCTAAATGCCAAAACTTTGCTGCTTTGAAGTCAGTGGGAGATCTGCCACTGATTTCATTCAAACTGAAACTGGGAGCTAATGTAAGGAAAAGGGGATGCAGCTTTCAGGTCATTCTGACAGAGACAAGTCTTGTGAAGGACTCTTCCTAGAGCTCTATACTGACTGTCTCTTCTGGAGATCACCCCTACCCTATCCATGCCAGTCCTCAGTGTGTCTTGGGCCATGTGTTAGTTTGGTAGTGCCTGTAAATGGTACCTAAAGTGACTGTGCTGTGGCTGGGAGAACTTTAACCCTGTTCTGCAAGTGGCAGTCTGCACCAGCCCAGCTCTCTAAATCGCAATCCTGACACTAAAATGCAAGAGCCATACAAAAGTGGTGTGAGAAGATTCTGCAGGAATTAATTAATTAACCATCAGAGATCTCTTACTTGGCCTCCAAGACTGAAAAAGGTACTCACTGACAGAGAACAGTGCAGTCCTCTTCCTATAAAATTTACTCAAAAGAAACAATATAATTAAAATAACCCTGAGTCTCACCAGCATGGCCTGGAGGAAGACTGTAAGATCTGAATTTGGCCATGTGCCTAATGACTTTTCCCACAGAAACGCTAGCTTCCTTCATTACCAGCATCCCCTCCGAATGTGCAAACCCAGTCTCTGCCACAGAGCTCCCTCTAACTATGATGGGCAAAGTTTAGCCATCTTTTTAAACAAATAGAGCAGGAACTCTCCACATAGGCTTGGAAATAATTCCGAGTAATGCTGTTAGGCACTGTAAGGAGGCAAGTCAGATTCTGGGAAATGGATTTAAATGGTTACAAAATTTTATCTTTAACTTGACAGAGGATTGACAAAGGATATGTTGAAAGCAAATACCCTCAAAAGCCATTTATCTACCCTCAAAACAGCTGATCAGTAAATAAAAATGAGCACGCCATGAGCATACAAAGTAAGGTGGAAAGTACATACATACTGTTAATTTCTGCATTATTTCAGTGTAAGATGCTGGCAGATCCTCTAAGACGGCCATTTTTTTTCCAGGAATTAAAAGCATACATCTCATTTTCCTATAATGTATTGATATGCTCACTGCTCATACTTAAAAGGATTTCTAGATCGTATCTTAATATGCTGCAGTAAGAAAAAAACACAATAGTTTCTGGTGTACAATACTGTTTTTCAAGAGCTGATATCAGAGTAAAAAATTACTCTTCTGCTAATTTGATAAAGGTAAATAATTTATGAACAACCTATTAAAATATATCAAGGTTAAGATTGGCATATGAGCACTTTGTTTTCGCAGGACTCTTGATAAGTGTAGAAGGCTGAGAAGATGACTTCTAACTCTTACCTTCTTTGTTTGCAGCCCTGCAGGTCACCCTGTGACTACAGTCACAATTCTTCCCTACGAGTTTGAGGTTTTTTACAGTTTAAATTCTCATGGTCAAATCTGCATAGCATAACTTTCCTTGCCAGTATTGTTTGATCAGTTAGATGTTACTATGATGCTAGAGGCAAACATTTTCAGTACAGCTAAGAACCCTGTGAAACTAGGGCAAAGCTGGAGACTGCTGAACACAGCAAAATTAAAAGACGCTAATGTGGAACATAATTATCTTGAACTTTATCAGATATTGTAATGGCAATGGATCAAGCAAACACTTCTGGACTAATGGAAAGTGGTTGTGCAACAGGACAGCCATGCTAAAAGAAACGTTCAGTTGTGTCCATATGCCTGGTTAGTTAAAGCAAACAATCCTTCTCTTCAAATCCATTTTCTTAGCGATGTTCTCCCTGTTGCTGGGTCTGGGCAGCATCTAACTGCTGCAACGCCAAGGTCAGTAAGTGTAGTGCAAATGGGAGGGTTACACTTGACCAGATAATTCAAATACAAACGCAAACATAACACAGCTATAAAATAAAACCAACAAAGACTATATTCCACAAGCTGACATTATTATTACTACTACTACCTAATGTCACCCCAGCATTTTTTTCAGTATAAGGAGTGATTATTTTAGAGCCCATTACCCAGATTTCAGTGAGCTCAGGTCCATTTCCATGGCAACGGGAGATGCAGCCGTCCACAAAGTTGTCAGAAGTCTGTGATATTTAGTTCCCGTGACAAGCACAGCTGATGGCAATCCAACAGCGGCCATCCACACATTTTTAGGAACTAGTCTCCACTGCAGTGCTTTCAGCTAAATGAAACAGAAATAAATATCCTATTAATGGGCTGTGGGGCTGTTTTGGTTGTACAATTTCTCTTTTTACAGATTTCACAAAAGGAATCTTTTTAAGAATGTTTACTGACTATGAAATTCCAATGCCTGCACCAGACCCAAGATTTTGCAGGCAGAAACTGCACCTGATTTTTTTGTTTTGTTTTGTTTAATGAAGTGTTTTTTCCCTTTCCTCCAAGCTCTGACTTGCCCCCAGCATTTGGCAGGGGCAACAGCCCATGTAACACTGTGCATGCACAGTGCAAGTTGGGCAAGCTTACACACTGGGATGTGGTGACTGACAGTAGTTTGAACAGACTGAAGATGTGATGGTCAGATGGTCTAAGGAAGAATTTGTTCAATTTAATGAAGTTTGTACGAGAAAAATACTCCAACCTCTGGAAGATTCGTAGGTGTTCAACTAATTGAAGAGTCCGTAGAGCCCCCCAAAAGTACACACTGGTTATGGGTTCAGCTGGTTCTGGGCTGAACAGCAGCTGGATGTAGCTGTGGCCCTTGGAGACACAGCTGCTGCAGAGGGGTATGTCCTGTCCCCCGACAGCTGAACAGCTGCTATAGCTCTCGGTCCTACGTATTAACCCAAGCAGAATCCTTTCAAGGTCTAGGTCACCACACCAGGCTGTAAAACCTGGTGGCCAGGGTGGAGCTGTACACCCCCTTCAGCCACACCTCCCACAAAGACATTCCTCCATGGCGTGGGCAATGTGGTCGCCCGGGGCCTGCAGTTTCACCACTGCGGCAAGTCCCCTCCTCCTGCCGTGAGCCCTGACAGCATTAGTTTTTGCCAAAGTGCTTCTGGCACACTCACACCTTCCCCAGCTGCTGCGGCACGGCAGTGATTGATGGTGCCGAGCATGCACCAAGCAGTCAATGGGTTAGGCAGCTTTATGCTCCTAACAGGATTTTCTGCTTGCACAAGTGCCAGAAACACTGCACAGCCTGCCCCTACTTTGAGCATATTGAAATACAAGGAACTAACTAGAAAAGTACACGGGGAGGGTGGCATAATACTGTGCAGCATATGGATGTTCTGGTTTGCCATGCCCAAATTCTGTCTAGCATAAATAGGCTCATTTCCCACTGACATCAAGAGATGCTGTCTTATGTTATTCCATACTGAAATCTGAAAGTGGATCATACTCATCTCCCACGTTATCAAACAAAAACTAGTTGCCCAAAGCCAGGCAACATTCCCATAACAGCTCTAGCATATGCCGTCAATCTTTCACTGAAAAGTGATTTTCCTCTCATTGCACTGACTGTCCTCTGATTCAGCAGAAGGTTATTAGCAGGACAGCGTGGAGAATGTGCCTCTTCCAAAAGCACGCAGCAAGAAATAACTCAATCCTGGCTTGCAGCTTGGTCCAAACGATGCCATAGCTGCCCCATACCCTGACCAGCTCCCCTCCAGGTGAGAGAGAAGAAAACTGATGTTTATGGGAGGCTGCAACTTGCCTTCTAAGGAGGTCACTCTCAGGTACAACCAGCAGACAACTCTGTGTGATGCCACTGATCCCCGAGCACATCTTGGGGTGGCAGGGCCATGCTGACTGCCTTTGTGCAATCAGTTCCTCCAGTTACTCATGTTTTGCCTCCAGAAAAGGGACCATGCTTGCTTCTCTGACATGGACTGTCTCCCTAGGGGGAGCAAGGGCTGAGCCCGAGGTGGCAGGGAGACACGACCATGTTTGGGCCCCAGGATACTCTGTCACACAGCTCGGCTGTAGCACAGAACCTCGCAAGATCTACTTTGCCATCAGACCGCCGCACCCCATGAACATCCATGCTTTCTCTGGCAGAAGTTTCTCCAGGAAATGCCACACTCACGCATTCATATTCAGGCACATCATGCAGCTTTTCCGGTGGAGTAAGAGAAAAGCCACAACAGCTATCAGTGAAATGCCCTTTGGACTGATGTTTTTCAAGTGGCCTGCTGTGTTGAATCCCTAATTGCACTAATGGACCTAATGAACCAAGCCTCTTGGGGGAAGCAGGGAAAGCCACAATGAGAGAGTAATTTAAAATTAAACTGAACAAAGTGTTTGGGAATATATTGCCAGGAACAGCTCTGCCTCAGAGGTGGCAGCGGTCCCTAGGTCCTATTCACCCTCTGCCCATTTTAATCTCTAAGAGCGCTTGCGTTCCCTTTGGTGGGCAAACTCAGACCCACCTCACCCAGGGCTGTGGAAAGCAGCAAGGAGACAGCTCCGCAGCACCAGAGCCACAGTGCCCACGCACTCCTGGGGTGCAGGAGGGGGTTCTTTGTAGCTTCATCCCATTCCAGCTCCACGTCACCCCACCTATGAGGTGCTGCTGAAAAAGCAGGGCACCCTGGGACTCACCACTCCCAGTCCTGGTTCTGAGGAGATGACCCTTCACAACTCTGCCTTTGCTTTTGTTCCAGGATTTGCTACTGGTGGTCATGAATCTCTGCAGATTTTCCAGCACAGCCTTGCGCTAACAGGACTCTCAGCTCCAAAGAGGAGAGGCTCGCGAACTATGTCAAATCTTCAGGCCAAAAAACTGCAAATACACAGACATTTCCTAATGTACCCAAGCCTGGTGGTTATTAACTGGGTGTCTGCTAATTTTATTATCTGTTTTAAGCTGCTTTCTATAATCGCTCTGCCTGAAATGGGAGTATAAAGCACACTGCTTGCTTTTCAGTCCTGAGGTGATTTTCAACTGATGAGTGGCCTAGCACTCTTTGGATGCTCATTTAATAATAAAATAGGTTACTTCTGTATCTCCCCTGCTGTAACTGCCTGGTATTCATTTCCATCACTTTTTTTTTTCCTTCACTTGGGCAAAGAAAGAAGCAGGACCCAGCTCCTGCAGACTTGTGCTTTGGCGAAACCGCCAGCAGCCATCAAGACTCACTGACCAACCTGCGTTTTCAGTGCCGGTCAAAGCAACTGAGTGGAAGAGGATGTGGGGTTTGTTGTGCTGTGGTTGCCATAGAATTATTTAAAAGGTATTTCATCCCAGGAAAGCAAACTTTAAAAGACAACAGAAAATCACGAGTCTCCCACATTTTTCTCCAGTTACTCTTCCTCGTGTTTGTGACTGCAAATATTTATATGTGAGCCAGGATAGTTTATCCCTCATGCCTTCTTAACAGCAATGTAACATTACTTGCAGGTCTTTAGCCCCACTCACACAGAGACCTCAGCCTGCCTCAGGAAAGAGAGTTCAGCTGTTAACCCTTTGAAGAAGGAGAAATTGTAACCTCATTACCTGCAGATAACACTGCTCAGGACCTGCGGCAGAACCAGAAGCGGAGTTTGGGAACAGTGGTTGTGAGGGCTGTGCTTTGGCTGTCAGCCTGCCTTCCTCCCACCTCATCCTGCAAAACAAGAAGGGTGAAAGTTTTACAGCCCCAACCGGGTACCTGCAACAACACAGGAAAGCCCCAGAACACAGCTCTGGAAGAAACCAGAGATTATTCTGTCTAAATCGATATACCTAACCATACCTGGAGGCTCCCACATACACAATCATCTCTCTTTTCAAAACAGTAATGGTGTTTATCTTCCCTAATGAGACAGGTCTAGTGCGCAGCCCGATTCCTTCAGCCTTTCCTCAGTGGTCATCTTTTCTACAACCGCCAGGTGTGTTGCTTTCCTGTGTACACCTCCCAGTTTGTCCAGAAAGTTCAACCCAGTGTCATTGATGTGGACTCCCACTGTCAAGCAAAACAAGATACCTGCCCCCCATGCTGCTGGTGCAATTGTCCCATTAACGCATCTCAGAACAAGACCTGCATTTTTTTTCTCTGCTTGCAACAGCCCAACACTAGTGTTTTATATCCAGTTTGCCACCCAGTATTTTTCACTGGTTTGGTTTTGTGATAGCCCTTTCTATCTTTCCACTTGATTCTTCTTCCAAATGCAAGGTTTTCCTCATTTTCTCATTACCTTCATCTGGACGACATGCCCAAAGCCATTGGGGTGGCTGAGCATAGGCAGGAATCTGACGCAGGCAAAATGTGTGTTGGGGAGGAAAAGGGCTGCATGAAAATATGATGATGGGAACAGAAAAAGAAGAGTCTGGTGGAAAGAAATCAGGAAAGGAAAGAGAAAGCCTAGAGCAGAAATAAAAAACATACCATAGGAAAGAAAAGAAGAAAGAAGGAAATTAATAAAAGAAAAAGGTACAGAGAATGATGCTTAAAATAGCTTAGACAAATTGCACAGGGGGCTTTGCAAGAACAATGCACGCAAGAAAGGAAACATGAAGTCTTACACAACAAGAACTTCGTCCAATTGTAAGCTGTTATCAACCAACTCCAAACTGAATGAACATTTATATCCCATAAACAGGTGCTAGCTAGGTATGACATGACCTGCCCTGGGTAGTAGCATGAGATCGAACAGTAAGATGTATTGAGTGTTCTTCGAACTTGCAGGACAGAGCTGTGGAGCACAGCACAGTATCCAATATTTTAATTCTTGCGGAGAGAGGACAAAAAATAGCCTGGAAATGTGCTGTTCTCCCAGATGAAAGCTCAGGTGGCCCTTGTATTAAAAGAACAAACTTTGGGCGTCTCTTTTCTTTAGAAAATATAGCAAAATTACTGAGAGCAAAGGCTCAATGGTAAGTCCTCTGTGTATACAGTAAAATGTAAAGCTATCGGTGCAAGTCAAGACTCAGGATTAGCAGGCACCCATAGCCTTCAAGAGAAAGGCTTACCCAAGCAGTGAGATATTTGGTGGCTAAGAAGAGTGCTGAAAGCTAACAGTGCAGATGGGGTACTAACAGGCTGGACAGATGCCACTCAGTATAAACATTGGAGAGGCCAAGAATGTCTCAAA
This sequence comes from Eurypyga helias, assembly GCF_000690775.1. Taxonomy (NCBI): domain Eukaryota; kingdom Metazoa; phylum Chordata; class Aves; order Eurypygiformes; family Eurypygidae; genus Eurypyga; species Eurypyga helias. The sequence continues at coordinate 1,750 of NW_010256737.1, read as the reverse complement.
ACTCTTTCTGTGGGGTTTTTTTTTGGCCCTATTTTCCCTGTAAACTGAAAGGCAACTGCACTTCACTTTCTTCAGGGAAAGCCAGAGGTCTGCAACAGCAGCAGCGCTTGGAAGCTGTGGCCGTAACATTATACAACAGGAAGAACCCTAAATAGAGTTGCATAGCTAGTTCAAGGCATGTGTGCATCACAGAACACCTTAAATAATCTTTTTTATGAGTTTTATGCAATGCTAAATGCATTTTGACAGCCTGTGTACAGATGCTATCCCATCCTGTGTGGTGGGGTGTCCCTAAAGGAGCAGCTCTGTGAGGCTCTATGTGCAGAGCAAAGGGCAATGCTGTTTCTTGCCCCCAGTAAGCAACTCGTGTCTTTACCTTTTTTTTTTTTCCTTCCATTTTGAAGCTGTTCTTTGGCTCTGGACAGACCATCCATGCACTACTTGGACTTCCCCACTAAAAGACAATCTGGAGTTGCTCTTCACAGGAGGCAATTCTCCTGCCTGGGTAGTTTACGCAGCCTTTGAGAGTGCTAGGCACTGTGTAGACTTGCTCCAGTGCTGTTGGTTGATGCATCCCTCACTTCTTCCACGTGCAGACAAAGGAAGCAACACAAGAACACCGGCCATTCCCAGGTCTGCTGTAATGCACTCCTTTCACCTTGACTTGCAATGCTGCTCCATTAGGCAGCATTTTCTGCACCCTGCTTAGCAATCCTACGCCTTGCTCACCATCCCAGGCTTCACCTCTTCCCCAAGACTGAAGGTCTACGCACCATCACTTGTTGCTGTAAAGGATTAGCCGGAGAGACACCTCTGCACGCTCTGCAGCAAAGGCACATTAAAGGCAGCCACACAGCCAGTGAGGGGGTTCGCAAAGGGTGGCTTGGTGAAATGGGAAAAAAATTGGAAGACAAAAGAATGAATTTTCCTAGGACAGTAATGCTGCAACTCTGAGAGGAGCCAGCAGACATTTAGACTCCAGCGGGGAAGGGACTAAAAGACCTTCAGCAGGCAGAGGAATGGAGCATTCAGCACACTGCTGGTTTCGTTCACTCCTGGTTCAGCTTCAGCCTCCTGCTTACAGGATTCAGGCTTCTGAGACGCCACATGAACCGTACCAAAGCACAGTCCCTGCAGATTTACGGCAAGATTCACACGCACCCTTCACTCAAAACATACAGTAGCAGTCCCCAAGTCAGCATTTCCGTGCTATCCTCGACATCGCCTTTTCGGTCTGAGCCGTCTGCAGTAACCCACAGCAGCTACTCTTTCAAGCCACGTTCACTTGTAGGCACACACGCTACCTCACACGCGCTGCGGGAGAGCGTAAAATTAGCTAGAACAGTCCCGATACGAGAAATTTCTACATCGGTTACAATTTTCTAATTGGAAACCAGGCCTTGCCCCTTCACTAAC
>NW_010256737.1:0-239 GCF_000690775.1 Eurypyga helias | reverse complement strand
CAACCCGCGGCGGGCTTTTTGGCGGGCATCGCCCCTAAAGCTCTGCCCCCCGGCTCGGGCAGGGCTCAAGCAGCAGCACCACCGCTTCCTTCAGGCAGGCACCTGCTGGACTTACCCCGCACCGCGGCTTCACATCCCCGCTATTCGGTGCAGCAATGAGCGGGAGGAGGGGCCCCTTCGACCCCTCCGACAGCCCCCGGCGGGACGGGCCCGGCGAGGCCCCGCGCTGAGGCGGCGGA
>NW_010256736.1:0-898 GCF_000690775.1 Eurypyga helias | reverse complement strand
ACAGCACGGCATGGCATGGCACGGTGTCATGCAGCATGGCACGGCACGGCATGGCACGGGACGGCGCGGTGCAATAAAACCTGGAATGCCATGCAATGGCACGGCACGGCATGGCGCGGCATGGCACGGCACGGCACGGCATGGCATGGCACGGCACGGCATGGCGCGGCATGGCACGGCACGGCACGGCATGGCATGGCACGGCACGGCATGGCGCGGCATGGCACGGCACGGCACGGCATGGCATGGCACGGCACGGCATGGCGCGGCATGGCACGGCACGGCACGGCATGGCATGGCACGGCACGGCATGGCGCGGCATGGCACGGCACGGCACGGCATGGCATGGCACGGCACGGCATGGCGCGGCATGGCACGGCACGGCACGGCATGGCATGGCACGGCACGGCATGGCGCGGCATGGCACGGCACGGCACGGCATGGCATGGCACGGCACGGCATGGCGCGGCATGGCACGGCACGGCACGGCATGGCATGGCACGGCACGGCATGGCGCGGCATGGCACGGCACGGCACGGCATGGCATGGCACGGCACGGCATGGCGCGGCATGGCACGGCACGGCACGGCATGGCATGGCACGGCACGGCATGGCGCGGCATGGCACGGCACGGCACGGCATGGCATGGCACGGCACGGCATGGCACGGGACGGCGCGGTGCAATAAAACCTGGAATGCCATGGCACGGCACAGGATGAGGCAGTGTGGCCCGGTGCCCCGTGGCATGACACAGAACAGCAGTACAGGATGGGGGAGCATGGCACGGGATGGCACGGCCCGGCACGGCCCGGCACGGCCCCCATGCCCACTCACACAGCCCCTTGGAGATGAGGGTGAGCCTCTGCGGCGACAGCGCGGGCAACCTGGGCTTGACGAG
>NW_010256735.1:246-1288 GCF_000690775.1 Eurypyga helias | reverse complement strand
GGTGGATGGATGGATGGGTGGGTGGCAGCTAGGGGGGACTGGACCTGCCACTTCCCTTAAATGCATCTAGAGACCCCCCTGCAAGGAGCCGGGGACTCCCAGGACACGCCAAGGGCTGGGTGCACCCATGGAGGCTCCACATCAGGGCTGGGCAGACGCCGGCAGCGCAGACAGGACCATTCTTCCTGGAAAAATAAAGCTTTTCCCGTAGGAAAGACAGAAAGGAGCAGTTCTACCCCAAAATAATATCTTAGCAGTAGAGACCAGCTTCTGCTTCCCAAGTTCCATCACCGCACCCGAGCAGTGACGGCTGCCAGCTCTACCAGCAGCTCCAGCCCAGGGGCAGCTCTTCCTTGGCCCAAAGGCTCAGGGGGGTGGGGGGCTTTGGCCCGGCCCCCACCTCCTCCGAGGGACAGGCACAGGGCCAGCAGTGCCCTGGGGAAGAGGGAATTTCAGGGGTCCCAGGAAGTGACCAATGCAAGTTTATAAAAGCTTTTATTGGCTCTTGGTATGACCAAGAATGGGACAGTGATCTTTTATACAATTTGATACAGTAAGTGGTACAAAAGAATGTGTTTTAAATAAAAAGCCAGAGTGGAGTAGCAAAAATATTAAAAGATTAAGTAAAAAATCGTAGACATGGGAATTAATCCTCCACCTTGATGCTGTTTTTTTTCTTTTTTTCCAAGTCCGAGAGCACGAAACGCCGCTTTTCCCTCCCACCCCGCACGGCCAGGAGGCAGTTAACACCCCCCCAGGACAGATTCAACCTCGGGGTTTAGTTTATCAGCCCAATTTAATCAAATTACATGGTTTTTTTAATGGTTTTGCCGTGACAAAAAGGTAGCGCCGAGATTTCCCCCGCTGAAGCCCCCGCCCCGGGGGCGTGGGGAAAGCTGCTTTCGCCTCCTTCCCTCGGCTATTCCAGGGGGAGCTGGGGAAGGGGGCGTGTTCCAAGCGGAGGGTTCCCAAGGGGTTGGTTGGCGCGCTCGCGGGATGCTCGGATACCGGGAGAAGTTACCGCCAATTCCTCCAACGTGAC
>NW_010256735.1:0-211 GCF_000690775.1 Eurypyga helias | reverse complement strand
AGCATCCGCATCGACTTGTCGCTCACTCCCCGTCGGGGCCTCGCACTCCACACCACAGAAAAGCCACGCGGTTCCAATTCCCGGGGATTTACACGACCGGAAGGAGATGGTCTAGGGAGATTCCGTCAACCCGGGAAGGAGGATGGGAATGGGAGGTGGGAGCTAGCGGGACCAGCCAGGGGCCTGTTCTCTACCTGTTGGCTTGCAACGA
>NW_010256734.1:0-3521 GCF_000690775.1 Eurypyga helias | reverse complement strand
AACAAGCCCAACTCTCTCAGCCTGGGTTTACTCTGGGAGAAACCAGACAAATGTATTCTCCCTTCTGCTGTAAGCTCTGTTGACAATCTTTGTGCAGCACAGAGCCGGTGGGAGTATTCAGAGGAACCAAAACAAGTGATGTCAACCCCTCAATTTAACCACTATGTTGATGTATCACTGGGCTTAAATATATTTCTGACCATAAGTCAAAGTTCCCCTTCCAGTACCACCCTCCCAGTCAGCCAAGCAGTTTTTGATCTATTTTCCTTTCACCTTGTTTCCCCCATACTTCTCATCATGTAAACTAAACTGATCTAAGTCCATCCAGATTGCAGCCACTTCAAATATTTCTAACACTTAATGTAGATTTTATGGGATTTAAGTTAATTTGCTGTGCTTAAAATTGTGAACGCTAACAGAACCTATGAAAAAAAAAAAGTAAGAATAATTTAAAGAGTCCTGGATATATAGTTATATGTTTGTCTCTGTACATTTCTAGTAACAACTAAATGAAATTTTACAAACCTCTGGGGAAATGGAAACTGTTCTTGCTGAATTTTTGAAGGTAAGTAGGGATAAGACATCATCCACTTCTCCGGATATGTGTCTTTAGCAGCATAGGACAGAATGTTTTGCACTTCCTATTGTTTCTGTGGATGAACTTAGCCATTTGTCTTTTGTCTATAAAGTACTACGCAGTTCCCGTAACAGGAAAGAATGACTTATAAAAATAATATACATTTCAAAGGCAGTATGGAGTACAGCCAGTTGCCTTAACAAGCACAGAAAGAAAAAAAATCCTCTAATGCTGAAACAACACTGCTGATTCAATACTGAATAAAGAAGAGATGAATAGGAAATTTGCACATGGACTCTATTTGAGAAGGCAGATGAACAAATTTCTACTTTACATTGCAAATCATTTTAATAAAGTAAAGAAATAGAGGATTTCATAAATGTATGCAAACTCATCTGCCAAAATGTCATTGTAACATGGAGCAGTAAGTGAATGATACAGAGAGAGAAGATGAAAGAGAAATATTACCATAATCTATTGCCTAAAGAATGATTTTTAATCCTCCCCTTGAAAGACACCAGGACTGAGGCTGCTTCTCATAAGGATCCAAAGAACATGTTGTCCCTGTTTCCAAGCTGCCATCAAATCTCAGTGTCTTTCTTTAATGCTGGAAAAAGTATTCATTCCTTTCTAGTTTTGTTTTGTTTTGCTTGGGGTTTTTTTTGCCTAAGAAGCTTGTGTAATCAATCACTTTGTTTAGTCTGTGCAACTTCACTGATGGCAGACCAAGTCAAGGCCTTTGCCTTTGCTTCCAAATACAAACCTCATCCTGCTGCCTGGCTGATGGTGGTTACCATAGAAATACAGCGATGCAGCATCTCCTTTCCTTTTCACGGCAGAGCGTTTAACCCCAGGTTTCCAGAGTGAGAATATAGAAAGAGAACAAAAAGGCCATTGAACAGTTGGATATTAAGTAGCTGGGGTTTTATTCTGCTGGAGCTTTTTTTTAATGGAAAACAACTAATTTCTATAGGAGTTATTCAGCTTGAAAATCAAACCTGTTAGAAGTTGCCACCTGGCCTGTGGTCTTACAGCAGTAAGAAACAATGCTGCCAAAGGTGTCAGTAGGCTGTGTTTCAGTACTGAAAACTCTTAAGCTACGTGTGATTGCTGGCAGGGTTTGTTAGCCCATCGAGGTTACCACACTGTAGCTGGACTGTATGGTTTCCAGGCACTCATCCATCATCTTGCTCAGAGATTAAGGAGAGCAATGCTTCCCTGTACACACAATCAACTATAAACATCTATATCTAAATCCGTACCTATATATCTCCACAATAAACCTTAGTATTTCCAAGTCCATTAAGATGGACTTAACAACATCAGAGAACTCCATAGTGGTACTTGTAAGGATATTTGATCATTTTGAGTTTGGACAGACATGTGATGTCTCTCTTAGCAGGATGACTTTCCCCAGTTTAAGAAGATATGGTTATCTTTCTCTCTCTCCCTAACTCCACACAGCCCTCCCCTTCTCCCCCCCTGCCCAGTTCTGTTCCATAGTGGTTTTTTGATTACCTGTTTTCATATTAATTCTCCCCTTGGTTACAATCTCTGTTACAGTTTTTACATTAAAGTTCACTGATGGATGCAAAATGAGAAGAAATTGGGTGGGTTTTGCCCTTTCCTCCATCGTACCTCCAACAATACATCTCTTTTACCAGGTGCTCCTGATCCACCAGCTAAGTCACTTGTGAAATTACCGTGCTGTGGCTTGGACTGTCTCACTTTCTCTCCGGCTGTCTGCAGGACATGCCAAATGACAAGGGGAGAGAGGCTGGAGTCTGAAGACCTCCTGCAAAGGTCAACTCTAGAGGAAAAGGAACAACAGGATGCCATACCCATGTCCAGGTAATGTCTCAAAGCAGGGACAGAACGGTTTTGTAAACTGAAGGTACAGAGAACTGGTTTGGGATGGTTTTGAGATCTTCCCAAGGAACAAAAGAGAACAGGAGAGCAGAGGACATACAGACAGAGCACTGGCACTACTGGGATCCTAAGGGTGTGCATTATCATTCATAAACTATTAGGAATCAAGGCTTCATTAGTTATGCTCTCATTAAATGAGTTGTTTTTAACCAGCAATGTATGTTTCTCTTGTTGAGGAAAACAATTTTCTAAGTAAACATATCCTTTTATTGTTGTGGGGACAAAAGACATTTGGAAGTAGAGGAAGATGTTGCTCCACCATGTAGGAGGCAAGAGACTTACTCATCTGTATCTGTGTTAACCTGAGCTAAGTAAGAAAAGAAAGGGAGAACCCTGTTGATGATTTTTAGTGCTTTGGCTATGCTAGTTTGAAGGATATTTTTTCATTGACATGATTTACACTACAATTTATCAGGGTTGCTTGGAAATGCAATTGGCTGTGGTGGTGACATTTTCTGGAAGCATGGAAAGTAAATGGGAGCAAGAGGCAAAGTTTTCTATACATTAAAAAAGATCAGAGCTATTATTATTATGATCCAGCCAAACTTGTGATCATCACTTGCTTTTGCAGTCAAAATCACAGGTCTGCAATAGATGAACACCATCCAAAATCCTCAATGCAGCCCCTTCACACCACACCCAAAAAAAAAAAAAAAAAAGAGCTAACCGCAATTATACAAAATTCGGAACATATGTTTTGTTGTGCTGGACAGCACCATACAGGAAAATCAGTCAGTGCATTTTGTTCAACCATACATAAGGGGAGACCTCAACAGCATACCAGCCTTTGCAAAAAATTAATCCAGCTTCAGCTCTGTGGGAACCAACAAATACTAATCAGGTGTAGGCAGCTCAGCCCCATTCAAAGGGTAGATGTGAGAAAACTCCTGAGCTGAGATAAAGACAGCCCAATAGAGCAAAAGCTGTGCATGCCAACAAAGAAAAATAAGGAAAATAATTCACTACTTTGCATTGGCGGCAGGTGTTTAACCGTTTCCAGGAAAGCAGGGCTCCA
>NW_010256733.1:8471-9183 GCF_000690775.1 Eurypyga helias | reverse complement strand
CACACACACCACACTTCAGCAAAGCTCCTGTCCACTAAACCGACCGCATCTTATAAATGTGTATTCATATTTCTAGTAGTTTACATTCTACACTATGTTAAGGACAATAAAAGTAAATACTTCCAGTCATGCCATATCACTGCCACCCTCACAGGGCTGGAAAAACCACCAATCATGTGCTTCCGCCTTTCCTGTGGTAAGGAAAAGCTGCTGTACCTTTATGCTTGGCCTCCACTTCAGATACACAGAACTATCACTTTGGCAAAAGACAAGTATTTTGTCCTGTTTAGTTACACGGGTCACACATCTGGCTCAATTATCAACACAATATTACTAAGAAAATACAGTATTTTCAACAGAAGAACTTGCAGAATGGTATTCTATACTTGGAAATGCTGAAGGAGGTGTGATTGGTACAGAATTCTACCACTTAAAAGCTGAGATATGTACGTAAGACAAATCAGCCTCAAGCAATGCCCGTAAACTGTGACAAGCCAAGAAGCAGCTGCATTCTGCTCACAGACTCCAGAGCACGTGGGATGAGTGAGTTTCCCCAGTTGCTTCACTAACTTCATTTATACCATAAAACAGGGGACTCCAAAACCAAAGTAGTAACAAATGTAACACCAATGCGTAAGCTGACAGTATGTATTTTTATAGTGTTTAATTCCAATTTCCGGTATTTTCACTACAACAAAAGTTAATCGCATTG
>NW_010256733.1:0-8442 GCF_000690775.1 Eurypyga helias | reverse complement strand
AGATCTCTTCTGGGTTTTGGCAATATCTGACTTGCCAAGCTGAGGTCGTCTCCTTATATTCAGCACAGTGTTTTATGTGTACGCTCACATTAAGAACGGAAACAGTTGGACTGCAGGGTTGGTGGGGGTCCTTTACGTAGCCACTCTACTTCTGCAGAATTTTTGTTTGAAGAAAGAAGTAAAATAAAAAGGAAACGCTCCCTTCCCCAGTGAAGAACTCCACCAAACCCAAAGGGATTGGGGCGCTCTGCTCAGAGCACATCTACAGCACAATCCAAGGAGGAGCTGCAGCCTGCAATCCCCAACCCACGTGCATCCACAGCTGACGGACTGCCCTACAAGCCACCTCCCAGCTGCTGCCCAAGAAGACCTCACAACTAGAGGAGCCAGGGACAAGAGCCTCCTCTCGTTCAGGGCACACTCCTCAGCAACAGGCTAGCCTGGGGTCTCCTTCCTACACAGCTGGAGGGGGCATATACTTGGGCATCACATCATCACAGGAGAGAGAAACTTGGCAGAACCACTGCAGGTCTGCTCTGGAACACAACTGTTTGCTCAAAAAAGATGTTGCACAGGGCAGGGGAGCTGGGATCTTGCTCAGATTTCTAACCTTCAGAAGAAAGAGGCAGTAATACATATGTATTTATGAAGCTCTTTAAGTTTTAGAGTTCTTGGTATGCTTTATGTGCAAGCACTTTCAGAAAGGAGTAAAACTCTTATTTGAAGGTTTTTGGTCGTAATTACCTACCTGCAGTCGAAGACAGACAGAGATGTCTGCTTATGCAGTGGGCTTAGCGCAAGCTGCTACTCCAGGCATAGGTGTCAGGTCTGCTGACAAGGTCAGTTGCTGGAAGAAAAAAAATTAAAAATTAACATTACACATTAGTAAAACTACCTTCTTGATGGTAAAGTCCTATTCCCCCTCGTCTCTTTAATGCTTTGGAAAAAAGCATAGCGTTCATCTAGCACCTATAGATACTGAAACGTAACAGCATGCTACATACATGTAGTATTTTATTTTTTAGAGGTTAGTTCGAAAGAAGAGTGGAATACTGCCCTTCATTTCCTACCTCTTCTACTCAGTTATTTATAGCAGGGAAGTGTCACACCGAGTGTGGTAAACAACATTTCAGCAGCTTTCCAGAACACTGGGAAAAACTCAATGCTGTATTAGGTAGTCACGAGCATCTACCACTGCTAAATTGTAAATACAGGAGATTATTTCACAATCTTCTTTCCTAATATTCTTTTTAAGGAAAACAGTCCTCAAGCTGGAGTCCAGGCCAAAACCTCCAAGTGCCCTCGAACCACGTGCCCTGACTCCCTTGCAGCAGTGAATCATGGCCTATGCACGTGTAACAAGTCAAACAAACTAGGCAAAGGGTAACAAATCCCAAACTGATGATTAAGACTAATATTAATCAGCTTGGAGGGGATGCTTACTACAGTGATGTTTAACAGCATCATTGTGACAGACCGACAAACGTTGCCGAATACTATGTCATAGCCAAGGAGAACACGTGAGAAGTTATTTTTAAACCTTCACTAAAGACTTACTGAATAGTATTTTAAAAGGCACATAAAATACTAGACCACACACACTATGCATCGAAGCCCTGTAGGAATAATTGCTTCCTTCATTATGGCCAAAACCTTCAAAATAGGATATTCAGGAGCTTCAGAGATCTCAGGCACGTATCCAATCGTTTTCACCATCACCAGCTGGAAACACAGCTTTCATTCACAGACCAATATTCGTTAAATTCCAGAATATGTTTTTGTGAAGTGATGTTTTGTGCTTTCCACTCTGTGGACCCACTAACAATTACTAATAGTTCACAGGAGCCTTTTACTTTAGCTCTGAAATGACGACCACCAGGTTTTGGTGAGTTTATGCCTATCAGCTGAGCTGCTGTGATTTCACACAAGGAAGTGCTTGTTAAAACATCCTTAATGTACTTGCTTGCAGTTTCATTACAGAATATTGCTTTAGATTCTCCACTCGGGTTTATTCACCACACAGTCACAGAGTCAAACAGTCGTGGATAACCCTGAACCTTCATTTCACCCACTACGTCAGGTTAAACCACCAGTGCCTGAGCCCCAGTTACTTATCCATCCCCATATACACATGCTAGATCAGGAAAATAAATCCGGCTGTAGGATACAGATGGTGACTCAGTTAACCCAGACACACGTATATTTGAGTTTTGCTGGGGGATGGAAAGGTAGCAAGGAGAGTAATATTGTCTCACCCCAAACTATGAGAGCTCAGCTTCAAGATGCTAAAGTTGTCGTCATCTATTGCAAGCTGATCAACTGCCAAGATACAAGTAATAAACACTCCAGTTACGGTGCCTTGCTAAATACTCCAGAATGCTTTGCAAAATGGGCAAAGAATAGAGGATTTTTAACCTGAGAGCAGAGTAGCTGTGATGCTGATCCAGCAGTAGGAACCAACACTTCCACTCAAACAGAGCCGCATTATCTTTAGCTCTATTGAAGCACTAAAGCTCTTCTCAGACCACTCTGCAAACTGAGTGGGAAGGAGCAAGGCTAAGAGCCACATTCTGTCCTTAGGGACCCCTATTAAATCAGATTCTCAACATCAGCCACTTCCTCTTTGTTTTCCTCAAGCCATATGGCTTCCTGGCAAAATCTGTACAAACAATAAATCCATTAATCAAGCCACTGTTGGAGGAAAAGGCCTCCACTTTTTTTTTTCCCTCCCTTCGTCAATCCAGACATTTTCATGGAGATGTTTTATGTATTTTATTTTATGAAGTCCCCAGGAAAATACTGAAGTCGTCTTTGTTCTCACACTGCAGCCTTGTAGACTGGACCCCAATTCCAGTACATACTTGTAGGAGATCCTGATGTGTTAAAATGCAAAAAGATACACGAACAGAGAGAGGTCTGTCAAGCCAACAAGAAAGGGGTCCACCCTGACTGAATCTATAGTAGGGATACAGCGTAGATTGCTGCCAAGGCTCCCCAACGTACCGCGTGAATAAACAACAAAACCTAGGTTTTCGCTTTAATTAACAGAAGTAGGTAGAAAAAGAGAGGCATTAAAAGTCATTCCTATTTCTACAGGGCTCTGCACACACCCTAACGCCAGAAGTAGGCTACGAGCAGCTGAGAAGAAGAGCTTCTTTTAAGAGATGCCACAATAAAGGACTTCCCCACAAGCCAGATTTCTTCCCAAGGCAAACCAAGATGACCATTTCCACGCAATAGGCTACATAATCCATTTGGTCCCTCCAAACTGGGAATATCACGGCGGTGATCCTGCCATTCTGAGATCACGAGGAAATAAACACTGCATATGCAAGGAACTCCGCAGCAGGGAGGAAGCATAAAGAGAGTAAGATTTCTAGCTCTGGTAGGTGGGAAACTCCCTTTCTTGCAGGTGGGAAGATGGGAGAGGGGAATTAAACCCAAGTCTCATCAGGCTCATTGTTTCACCAAACTAAACATAAACTTGCCTCTGCCCAGCTTCAGTTCTGCTGCTCTGTGTCAGCAGGCACACGGGTCTCCGGCCTCACGCTGCTGCAGGGTGAGAACCTATTCCTAAAGAATGTACGGACACTGCTGGGCAGCACAAAGAGAAAGTCAGAGTACAGTAAAGCATTCCCTTTCTCCCTATTTCATCAACAGGCTCAGAGAGGTTATGAGGCCAAAAATTCAAGAGCACAGGAAAGATGACAGAGGAAACAAAGACCTAATTTTCTCTCCTTGCAACAGTTTGTGAACAGACCCTTCTCAGATGTCACCGAGACATGTGGTGTCTGTTATCCCTGTCTGTCCGAAGCAACTACTTGTATCACACCTTGAAGCCTGCCCACCAGATAGGAAAGTAGTTGCCTAGTGACGATGGAAGAAGGGAGAATCAAAGACAATTCATCACCCGAGTATATGCAGGTACTACCAACAACAGCAAACTCAGTGAGGCTGACGGGCCAGTCACCGCTTTAGAGAACACGAAAATGCAAAACATTGAGGATCTGTTCCCACTGATGGTCTTTTTTCCCCAAATCTTCCTTGACTAAACTCTTAGTAGACTGCAGTGCAGAACGAGGATCAGGAAGAACAAGAAATTACTTACTCAGGTGGTGTCTTTCAGTCACACATTTCTAAAGCAATCATGACCCTTCCACTCACATGGAAGAAAAACAGGATTGGCATGGTAACAAATCCTTTTTTACCTTAAACCACAAATGACTTTCTTCACAGTTGTTCTATAGCTTACTGAACAATGACTAAAGCTATGTCCCAATTCATGTGAACCAATGTTGAAATGAAGCTCAGGAGAAAGATGAAGCAGTTTATGACACTGGAAAAGTTATTATGGAGAAACAGCATTAGAAAAGGAATGAAGTTGACTTTTCCAAAGTTGTTGGTTTGTGTTTTCTTTTGTTTTGTTTTTTCTTTTTTTTTTTAATATAGGAAAGTAGCATCCTTGATTATAAGCAAGAGATCTTTCTGTCTTTGTTGAACTTAAGTAGCAATTAGCTATAAAGTAAAAAAATATGGGAAGAGTCATCTCAAACAATACTGACTCAATCTCCAAGGAGACACATCTGTAGTTTTAACAAGCTCAGAACATTTTGGTGAGTTCTCTGGGGTAATGGGAGATACATGATGTTAGCTTATGCTTCTGTCAAGGTAATGACAATTTTGAAAGACCACAGACATCACAAGGAGCCTACTGCTACGAATTATTAGCCTTGAGGTGGCCATCTGAAAGATACACCATCATATCCAAAGTACAGATGGATCTGTAAATGCCTTGAGGTAGTGGCGAATGGTAAGTTTGTTTTGGACAGAGTACTGAGGAAGATCAGGTGCTGCGAGCTAGGGAGGCCTTCCACCACATCTGGGTCAGATAATTGGGACTATCTTCTCTTACTGTTAATCAGAAGTTATCCTTCAGCAGCTATATAATGATCCATGTAAAATTAAATCTGGGATTGGTGTTTGGCTCTTAGCAAGAAAAAAAGGCTTCCCCATTACAAATCAGTTACAAGTCTCATTAAAAAAGCCTGTGGTATGAAGGTCTGCAGGTGCAAGACTGTGTCTTCATACCAAATGTCAAAATGAAATGTAAGAAAGGATGACAACAACATTTAGGGGTACACCAGTGGAGGAGTGAGGGCAGCTCTCCCTCCTGCTAGCTCACTACTCTGTCCTTTCAGACCCTATTGATAACAGCATGTGCTCCCAAAGTAACCTGTACCAGCCTATTTTGGCTACTGCTCTTGTCTAGAGGGAGCAGACTGATCCAAACTGGAAGCAAGTCACATTATTAGAAGAATATAAGCGGCATCAACTTGTCTGTCTTCACTGCACTTAGACTGCAGCAGGTAGCCAGCTGCAGCAAGATTAAAGTTTATTCCCCGCCTTCCCCAGGGCAACCCCTACTTCACTGCATCATCCAGTCCCAGGTCTGCTTGAGTCCTTCTTCTCTGGAGCACTCAAGTCCTGCCTCGGTTACCACTAGCCTGTGGTCACATCTGAGTAAGGAGGCATCTGTGATTCCCATGGAGTTTTGTGTGTATTTAATTTTTTTTTAAACCCTATCCTGTGTTAGCAGGAGCAACAGCCTTATCAGCCCTTTCTGTATCAGTCAGAAAAGTAGTCTCTTTGTTACTACTGTTTAGCTTTCCTCAGGAAGAGAAAAAATTTGGTTAATGACCTCTTAAACCCTAAATTACTCCCTCTTCACCCCACAAACATGGTATCCTAGTTCTTTAAGCTCTACTGAAGTGCTGAAAAGCAAGTGCTGCAAAAATCAGGTTGATACATAAACCAAAAACAGTGAAACAAAAATAAAGCAGCGTGATATAAAGAAAGTCTTGATCATGATCTGTTCTACCTGTTAGTTTGCTCCTTGCAAGTACGTGAAGGGCATTTCCTTTCCATACTTTGCTTTCCACGAACAACTTGAATTCATTTAATGTAGTTTTAAACCTTTAGAGTTCAGTTGTTGAGGAAAAGGAAAGGAAAACACTTGAAATAAATTATTTTCTTGTTGTTTAAACAACATACCCCGGAGAGCCCCAACACAAAGCAAAGAGGACATCATCATGTCAAGTAGAATACTCACAGGTAGGGCACATTGCTCTCTCTTCCTCCAGACTACTAACATTTTACTTGGCAACACCTATCGTTAAAGCCCACTGTAACAATTAACCCATGATCAAAAGGGCACGCTGATACAACAGGGAGCCATCAAGACTCATCCACAGACTGCGCACATCCTACATTACTCCCTCATCCCCTCGCACATTCTGCACAACTCCATTTGGAAGAATACCAGAGTAATAGCCAAGGAACCCTTAATTTTCTCTTCTCCTTGTCAGCACGGTTTTTGTTAAGACAACAGGCATTGCCCTGTTACACTTACTGATAGAAGGCAAGCACAACGAGCAGCTCCATCGCCCTACATGCCTGCCTTAGCATTGTGAAACAAATGCTATAATTTCACCCTTGACTAGTAACTCTTCAAACAGACCAAACTCTTGCCACGCTTACATATGACTAAATATTTTGCAAGGATTCTCGGAAAAGCATGTTTAAAGAAAAAGAGCAAGTGACTGAGGTAATACTCAAGTGGTGTTTAGCAGAAACTGGGTTTAGGTCAGCGTATTCACACATCTACTGGCTTGTTTGGGTTGTAGGTTATCAGAAAGTGCATCGAGATAGCTCCTTTTCTTACTAATCCTAGCAGTCAGAACCATAGGGATACATTTTAAAAGAAAAATTCAAGTTGAAACATGTATCACGCACATGTCTGAAAACATACAGTTGGACAAGACATGCAGGCATCTAGGCGACAAAAGGGGTAGTACAATGATGTGGCGTGTGCTTCTAATTTATTTCCTTAAGGATAAATCTGGTTGCCAGTAACTGGAAAAAAACCTGGAACAGGATTCTGTTTGACTTGCATTAGTGTAGTTAAGACGTGCATCCGTGTAAAGCTAGTGAAAGAATAAAATTAGATTTATTTTGCCACTAAGCACGTGTCCCAGGCCAGTGTAACAACTGAACTAGTGGCAAAGCAGCCGTTTAGCATGCAGCCTGTGTTCACATTACAGACAGAATCCAACAGTCCCTTCAGTCGATACCACAGTTCTTGAAGACACGATTCTTCACTCTTTAGGCACTGCCAGGCAACTTCTATTTCCACATCATAGCAATTTATACTCAATTCTGGAGAGCCTGTTCTATTTTTAAAAAATCCTGAAAGGCTGCAGTTATCCTTGCAAGCAGAGGCCATTCTTTTCTGCTTCCATAGGTTGTTTACACCGTATCATTTTGTATGATGATTTAGCCTGGTTTCATATGAGCACTGAGGTAAGTCAGTTTGCAGAATCCACATCAAGAACAGAAAACAGTTAAGATATCAGAATTAAACAGTCAATGCAGATTATTTGTGACTTCAAATTGGTTGAGTTTAGCATTAGCCCAAACGAAGAAAAATAACAATAACAAAAAAATGCTCTGCATTTCCAACTAACCCTTTCAATACAAGACAGTTCTCATCCAAAGCAGTCATTTCCCACAGGGTTTAAAGGTTAACTTCAATTACCCTTCCCTGGTAAAAAGAGTTAAGCCTCTCATAATAACTCCAATTCCAGCCCTCTTAGACTCGCACAGGATGAAGTGAAGCACTCAAGTAAAGGCAGAGCTCAGTAGCAGCAAAAACTAGCAGGAGAGAGAGAAAACCTTTTTTAAAGGCCTGCAGTGCCTTCTTTTGCATTTCCCATCTCGCATGCAGCGCGCTACAGCCTTCACATTTGATTCCACAAACAAATCTTTTCCCTCTTTTGAATGCACTTAGTTTCATTGACACCTTACAGCACAAGTCAGCTCTGCAGCCAGAAGTTGTACCATTCTCCCTACCCTCTCCATTTCTTCCTGTCCCACATGGCACCCCTCAATTTATAGCAAACTAGGTCAGGAATCAAATCCAGATTTATAAGAATCAAAGGCTCACAAGCTAACAGGCCAGCAATACACACGAGCCAATGGAACTACAGTGCAAGCTATTTCGTATGGCTCACCACTGCTTGGAGGATAAAAAGCCAGTGAATTCCTCTCCACGCAGGCCAGTATTCATCTACAAGGACTACACAGGGACAAAAAAAAAAAATTGCAAAAAAAGTTGTGTAAGACACCAAAAAGCCCATCTCTTGGTTGTGTCCTATGTAGTCAAGGCATAGTTAAAGTGCTCAATGGCCAAAGTAAACTTTTAACGTTATCTTCAACATGTTAAGAGATCTTTATTCAGAAAAAGTTTTGAAAAAATCTCACCAGTTTAGGTTTTTTGTGCTGATGCACATGAAAAAATGGAAGACAACATGTTTTCTTCTTTGTGTTGCAACACAGTAAAAGTAAAAATTTCAGTATCTTGGAATGGTTTGGGCTGGAAGGGAC
>NW_010256732.1:249-4685 GCF_000690775.1 Eurypyga helias | reverse complement strand
GCACAGCCGGCCCCGGCGCAGGCCGGACCCGCTCCCCCGCCCCATCCCGGCCTGCCCGCCCTCCTCCCTTCAACAGTCCTTCCTTCGGCTCCATTTTTCCCTCCTCTCCTTCTTCTTGCTGTGAGCAAGAACTTTTGTGGATGGCAAAAGTATGCGAAGGTCCTTGGCCTCTGGGCGGTTTTTGTCCCTTCCGTGATAACCGCGGGTGAGGTCAGGGATAGGATGTCGGCATGGGCACGGCTGACCGTTCGTGTGGGGATGGTCAGTCAGCCGGGCCCTCATCGCGACAGTACAAGGGGGTGAGACAAGGGATCTATTGCATGTTTTGCAGAAGACTCTGCTGCAGACATCTTGGAGCTATGAAGAGTAACACTTTGTTCTGTTGAGGTGTATTTCCCAAGGAGGGGGCATGTCTAGTGCGAAATAGCACTTTGACACAGAGGTGTTGCACAGGGTACACTGTGTGAGAGAAATGCAGCCACGTAAGAAATCCTCCAGAGGAACTGAGGGACAGTTGGTAGCAACATTTTTTGCTAAAGAACGGGTTTTAATACTTCCTACAGGCAGCAGTCCTATACGAGGTTGGAATGCTGAGAGTATAGAGAAAAGGGTATTTAAGCAGATCTCATAAAATATAGACGATACTATAAAGCACCAGAAGGCCACCCCACGCACTACCCCTATTCCCAGGCAGGGAGAGCAGAAAGCTCTCCTTCCTCCTGCCAACAATAACCTCATCCGTAGGGCAGGAAATCACAACTTGCCATCTTGAAAGTATTACCCAAGTGTCCCTCCAGCCAGATCTCCTCTGTCTTCCTTGTTTCACTCGCAGGCTGATCTCTGCCTTCTTTTGTTGTGAAAAAACTCCTGGAGAAATAAAAGGACTTCCCTGGTTTTCTAAGGAATTCATAACTGAAATTTCGTCTATCCACGTCTGGTGTCTCTCACATTGCAAGAGTTTTCCTCTAAGTTGTCCTTTAGAACTGCAGACTTCTTCCACCATCTGATTTACTCTTGTACATGTAATGAGTAGGGTGCAAATCGCTTTTGTCATATTATACTTTTTTTTTACATTTAGTATTTTATTAAATATTAATAACCTTAATATTTTTTCTTCCATTAGATAAATCCCAAAATGTGTCCAGCTAATAAATTATAGAAGTAGCTATTGCTGTGACAGGAATACCCTGAGAACCCACGCAGGCTGCGGTATCCTCAACACCACAAAAAAAGCTCAGAAGGAGACAACCTATAACTTAGAATCTCTAAATTTAGGTGAAGGCAACACTAATGAAGACAGGAATTCTGAGAGGAGAGAATTGAGTGTCACACGGACATGACAGGGTGCATATTTGCAGTCATCCATAACTGACGTGCTCAGTCTCTATTCTCTAAGAATACACACAGTATTCATTTGAGCAATTATCTGGTTTGCCTGCAGACAACTTGTGTCATGTGTGTTAATTTTTAGGCAGCCAATTAAATTTGCATGTGAATTGAACAAAACATAGTCAGTAATTTATTTGTAAAGTTTATGTAAGTATTTGTACTCTCACTCAGCAAGCCAAAAGAATTAGTGATTTAATGTAAGAGCCGTGTTCAAGTGAAATGTACGGTCACTGTACATACAAAATCATTGCCAGTGGAAACAGCTCACACAGTGAACCTGTTAATTGCCCTATCTTCATAAAGCCAGTGCTGGATCCAAGGTCTCTGAGCCCAAACAGCTTGACTTGGCTGCTCCACCACGGGTTATTGGGCACAGATCGCGGCAAGGCCAACACCATGGGCACATGAGGCAGCTGCAGGCATGGGCTGGTGTGGAGTCCCCGGTCACACAGCGTGAAGAGCTGGGGGGCTTATTTTCCACCAGAGGTGTGAAAAAGCTCCCAGAGAGGACGGGGTCCCTTCAGAGAACGAAGCTGCCATGGGGCGAGATGCTTGGTCAAACCTGCTTGGCTTCTCTCTCTGCTCAATGGAGGGATGGGTACGCTCCAGGGACCAGCCCGACCACCCCACGCAAATACCTGGTGAATTCACACCTCTGATTCCTCTTCATTTTTTGGATTGGTGATTTGTGTCAATTGATAATGGGTAAGCCCCAAACACTCACAGATATTACCTTTGATGGATGTCTACTCCTGATATGAATAATAAGAGGATAGAAAAATAAATATTAAATGACTGATAATTTACTATCAATAAAGATGTGACTCTTAGATGAAGAAAGATGTGAAATCACTTTATAAATATAAACAGTTCCAGTATCCCGAGAGGCCGGCAGGCTTACGTGATTTACCGAAGCTTCAGAAGCAATAAAAATATTTAAATGTTCCCTCAAGGTAGCCATTGATTTAATTACCAAGTTAGTCCATCAGGCATGAAAAGTGAGCTCAACTATGTCAAACAAAAAGGAGGAAAGGTTATTGCTTATGTACGGATTGAAGAGCAATGGTAAAAGAAACCTGGACTTCATATGATGTTGTACCAAACAAACACCAAATGATTCATCTGTGCTGTGAGTGCTCTTAAAAGCCTACAGGTCTGTATGCAGCAAATGCATCTACTGTAATACGGTGGATATTCATTAAAATGTTGTAGTAAGTAATGAGGAAAAAATCAGAACAAGTAGATAGACCAGACACCGTATGCTTTGGCATAAGTCACTCAGTTTCTACTTAGATTTTTCTATCAGAGAGTGCAAATAGACAGACTACCCTCTCCTTTTAAAATTGCTTGAAACAGATTAAAAGCTAAATATCACAATATTTATTCCACAGAAAAATTAAAAAGCTTTAATTAATGCCCATGAGATGCATCCACCCGTTTGGATATGCTGGTTTGCTCTTAGTAAATCAAGTTAATCTTGCCCAGGTTGTATTTCTAGCCTACAGATAAAAACGTTAGAAGATGAGGAGTATATAGCCATTTACTGGGGAAGTAGAAAGCCTAGCATAAAAATAAGGAAAGACTCAAAAAGAAGATTTATTTCAAAAGATATTCTTGCCTGAGCACAGTTGCAGGACGGGGGTCTCGGTGCACACACAGCTAGTGGCCTCCTGGCACTAAGCGGAGGAGATGACCGTACATCCTCACTCTTTCTCTGGACCGTGATGGTTAGATAATCCGTATGTCTTTTCCTTTTTGGGGTCTTGCAAGGAGGAGTAATTCGTCAGGAAAACTGCTGCGCAGCGAAATGGCACGTTAGTAGTTTTGTTTTCATGCTCGGCACTCTGCCTGCCAAGCCTTCACTTTTTATTATAAAGATGAAGCAACAAGAGGGAGATTTGGGTTGGTTTTCCCAGAAACAGCAGCTCTGAACAATAAAACTGGGCCAAATTGTGTCACCATATATATGCAACCAGCAAGATTCAAGCGTTCCTTTCAGTTTGGTTGTAAACTCCTATAGGAATGTTTGTGTTTGAGCCTCCCGGCCTTAACGGACACGAGCTTTTCCCCATATAAGGAATATGAGCCAAGAAGGGGATTGCAAACCAGCTATTAAAACCTACTGAGCTAATTTGCTAAGAGGTTGTCGAGTTAGTAAGATTAAAGTTCTCGTTGTCAGCATTCTATCTGCACATTCTCCAAGTGGATTCTAAAAAAACATTCAGAATTTTCTCTCAATTGCAGGCAGTATATCCTTCTCTCACAGAAGTCCATTAGCATCTTAGGGTTGACATCTCGGCAACAGCACCGGATCCTGGCGTCAGCTGCAAAAAGCAACGTGAAGGCCGAGTGTTGCAGCAGTTACTTACCTGAGGTCCCTCCCAAAGCACTTGGAGAAATCCTGCTAGGAACCTGTTTTGGAGATGCACAACTGTCACCTGCTGTGTAGCTACAGTTACATTTGCTTGGAAATAAACTGTCATTTAAGAAATAGAGTCAAAACAGGTACAGAAGCAGATGTCTCGAGATTTTCCTGCAAAACCAGCCAGTTGTCCAGGACAGGTTCATGTGCCTTTGTTGCACATCTGGAGAGGAGCTCAGCCGAAGTGAAAACCACAAACCAAATCTTCCCCGTCACCAATAAAGTCACGGGATTAAGATTCCTTGCAGGAGGAAGCGCTGTGGGTACCATTGCCATTTTCCGCATGAACCCCTGGGAGACCCGGCAGGAGGTTCTGCAAGGATCTGCATCGCTGTATGAGTATCGGGATGCAAAAGAGAGACAAGTTTGGGGAGATAGCTGCTGTCTAGGAATAAAAAAATCCTCTGCTTCTCATCAGGCCAGGCACAGTTATTACCCCATGGAGGCTTTGGGAAGTGCTGCCAAGAGGGCTAGTGCGGGCTAGCCCTGGATAGTCGGGTCCGAAGTGGGACCGAAGCCAGCCTGGCTCAGGGAGTGCCCGACCTGGCACATGGAGGGGCCACAGCACTAATTGATTTCCCGGAGTGGGTGAATCCTGCCCTGCAGGAAAGGTTATCATATTCCC
>NW_010256732.1:0-218 GCF_000690775.1 Eurypyga helias | reverse complement strand
CTTCTCTTGGCGCGGGGGGGAGCCGCTCCAGCCCGGGGAACCCTCTGGGTCTTTTCACAGGGCGTGTGCCCTTTACGAAGGCTCTTCCCAAGTCTTGCGGCCACCTCCCTCGTGTACCTGTGCGCGGCCTTTCGCGTGATCACTGAATGAGACGCCCACGAAGCAGGACACGCGCATCCTTCGAGGCACCACGGGCATCGCTCCTGCGAGCCGCCGGC
>NW_010256731.1:2768-6837 GCF_000690775.1 Eurypyga helias | reverse complement strand
GCACGTTTTCGTGAAGGCTGCTACCACCTTCGGACCTTCTGAAGCCTTTTGTTCGACTCTAGGAAACAGGCCGTCTGTGGGTACCCCCAGGGGACTGGTTCTTTCCAAGACCAGGAACCCAAAAGCCTCGGCTGACACTGTCCATGCCTCAATACCTCTCCGTGATCTTGCCTGCAGAATTCTAGCAGGAGAAACAGGCTCCGGGGGCGCCCTCGCTCAAGAAAGCCTGCCTGATGCGCGGCCCTTAGCCACAGGCCACCCCGCTCCGAAGCATTTGTTCCAGACCGGGCCGCTCTCCGGTTCTCAGATGGCGGGTTTTGTACTGCGTGCCGGCGCCAGACTCACAGGGATATCCGCCACTCCCTCTCCGTTCCTCATCTGCCAGATCCTCACACGCTGGGCAGCGGGTAGCGAAGCCAGTTTCTCCACGCTCTACGGCGTGGCAGTTAGCCACGTACGACCCGGGATTTTCAACTAAAACAAAACAAAACACCAACTAACTTTGGCTTCTATCCTGAAAAATCCAAAAAGTCACTGACGAGACTACGGTTCGTAATAGTGTAAGTAGAAATTTTACTTTTTCAAAAGTAATAATTAAACGCTCAGTTACATAAGGTACCGATTCGTCAACTGGATAATCAGTTGGAAAATTGTTTCCAATATGGGCTTTAAAACATTCTTTTACGTACATGCAAAATATCACCATACCTCCTCTCTGCAGGAGAGAGACCGCTTGTTGTCAAAGGAGAGAAACCCACCACGCCGGAGTTGTAACTACCGTGAGGAGTGGCTCTTGGAACGCGTTTCAGCTACAGTCACTTTATCAGTTGTCCAGAGGGACTCGAGTCCGATACGACAACGTTCTGTGGAACGGCAGGTATCAAATCCATTAATTGGCACAAGTTTGCAGAGAGTCAGAACTAGCGTCAAAAGGTTTTGCTGTTGCTTTAAATACTGGTCATTTTTCCTTTGGTTACGCCCTGCAACGCAGTATTTGTGGGGAAAAAGACCGGGCTTTCCACACAAAGCGATGGCTGCCACTGACAAAGCGTTCCATCACTCGGTAAGGACAGGGATCGGTTAGCTGGCAGAGGAACCAAAACACTGCAACTCCAAGAGGGAGCTGAGGGGAAAAAAAAAAAAACCAAACAAAACTACGCTCTTCGTTCTTCTCCTCACTTTCAACATCTCTCACCAAGTTCAATTTGGAAATGATGATTTCATGGGATCGGATTAGGTCTCTACGTAGCCGGCCCACCAGCCGGCCCACCCGAAGGGCGGCTCTCTGAGCTGCCCGCTGCCATCTGAACTGCCACAGGAACTACCCACGGACTAGGTATTATTTCCGTATCCATCTACGAAGTACTTCCAAATTTTTGCAGACCTTAAGCTTACATGTTAAGGCACTTACCATTCAAGTAAAACAGTTTTATATAAACAAGCCTGGGAGGTGGAAAGAACATTTTACCAGAACAGTTTTTTTTTTTCTTGAAAGGAAAAAAAAAACCAACCCAAAACATCGACCGAATATTTATAAAATTTTGCATCAAGAGAAAGGTTGTGTTTTATTATCTGAAATGAGCACAAAGTACACCTTCCACAATAACACTGAAAGCAGTGCAAAGACTGACAGTGACCTTTGACTAAAGGTAGTTCTGTAAAAAGAAAAATACCAAATAAATCAGTGCCCTGCTTTGATTGTTGTAAAATTACCTTTTTTTTTTTACATAAAAGTTGGTCCAAACTTACAAAAAAAGCACAAATGTGCATAGTTCAGAAGATCTGAAAGAGTGCCATAAAAAGCTGATGTCCCTAAATTTAGCATCCACTTAAAACTGCCGAAATACAAAATAAAATTCAGAACTAGAGTTTGCGAACATGTACAATCAATTCATCTAGTTTTCAGACAGCATGAGTTTTAAGCATCTTTAATTTTTCCTACGGTATGCAAGACCCTTTTCCACATAAAAATAAAGCTGTTGAATTAACATTATTCAAGTCTGTTGAACGGCTGCTTTAAACTGCAGCTAGGAGGAAAAAAAAAAAAAGTTTTTCCAGATAAAAATGATGTGCCTGAGGAAAAACAGATACTCAATAGGGTAATCCTCTGCCTCGCCCTCTCACTGCAGATGTGCTAATGTGTCCCCTGTATCCTTGGGAATAGCCAGGCCCTTGGGCAGGAGAAGTCCAAGTCTGTCCATGCATGTGGCCGATGCCGGGGGGATTTTCCGGTAAGTTAGTTCCGTAGCTATAGTTGTGTATCTTTGTGGGCAAAGAGCGCGTGCTCTCTGGCCCCGCCGAAGTCTCCCCGCTGCTCCCCAGCACCGGGATCGGGCCGTGGCTGTATTCAAACCTATGGTCTTTGTCTCCGCTGAACAGCATGGGGCCAGCGTTGAGGTAAATGTCTCCGTAACCAGTTACGGAGCTGGGAAAGGATTCTGAAAAGGCTGACGGGGGAGGGGCACCACCAGAGTGAGATGAAGCAGTACTGTAGTTATCCAAAGACTGAATATCTGAGTTTCCGAGAAAGCTCCTCCTTTCTAATGCTCCTGATGATCCGCCTCCTATTCCATCGCTGCTGCCGTAGTGGGCGGACGAGAAGGAAGATGAGGCAAAGTTATCCTTGTAGTCTGGGCCTGGTACGTAGGAGTCTCTAGCCTGATAATCCACGCTTGTCTGTACGGGCTCCTCCGTGGTGGCCTGAGCTTGATGCTGAGCCAGCAGCTGCAGAAGCGCTGCTTTCACTCCCGCGTGAGGATCCGTTCCTGAAGAGTTACTTAGAGGCAAATGCTGGTTCTCTGTCCGATAATCCAGGTCTTCATCAGTGAGAGGCGGAGGCTCCGGCGGCTCTGGGGGACGCTGGTCTGGAGGCAAGATCCGAGGGCGTTCTGGTTCGGGCGTTCGGTTTAGAAGCCTCATCTCGGATTGCCTAACCAAATCCTCTGGACCTAAGCACACGGAAAAGACAAGCTTTGGAATGAAAATAGACAATAACAATACCAGAAAGGAAAGGACTCTTCCCTGGAATGATACAAAGGTTTGTTACTTCAATTCTCATTAACTTATTAATTACATCTCTTGGTAGTTGGGCAGATTATTTCGGAGCAGGCAACAGCTCATTTGCCTCAGGAGGGTGACGCAGGGTTCTCCTCAAAGATTACCAGCCAAGCAATTAAAGAAAAACTGTCCAAAAAAACCCACACCCACAGCCCCCCCGCTCCAAAACACAACCCAAAACTCAAGGAACACAAACTCTAGAGCATCCAAGGAGGGATCAAAAAAAAGACTTGCAAATAGGAATAAAAGTCTGGAGGGACAAAAGGCCATCCTTTCATCAAGGAATAGCAAAACTTAAGGTCAGAAAAAACATGGACACCCCACCACCCAAAAAAAACCCCAACCCCAAAACACACCCCTAAACCACTTCAGAACGTTTCTTTCAACGGCTGCAAATACCGCAGAGCAACGCACACACCACCACATAATCAAACTGAAACGGCAATCCAAAAGTATCGCCAGAGCCCTACGTTTTGAGGGGACTAGGGAAGCCACCACCACAGCCCAATGGAAACCTTCAACCGCGTGTGTTAGTGACAGGTAACCGCTCACAGAACCCGACGCTAAGAAATTGCTCTGGTCAGCATTAAAGGGAAAATACCCTCTCCCCAAAACGGGCTTTACCCGAACTCACAGTCAAAACTGGCAAATTCCATCTACGAACTTGCCAGAGGAGCCAGCCTGCTCCACCACGAACACCACGCCCAGAATAACGACCCACACAACCCTTCCATCAGAAATACCGCCGGCACTTGTGCGCCTCTCCTGAAATTGCTCTGGTCAGCATTAAAGGGAAAATACCCTCTCCCCAAAACGGGCTTTACCCGAACTCACAGTCAAAACTGGCAAATTCCATCTACGAACTTGCCAGAGGAGCCAGCCTGCTCCACCACGAACACCACGCCCAGAATAACGACCCACACAACCCTTCCATCAGAAATACCGCCGGCACTTGTGCGCCTCTCCTTCTGCACTACCGTCGTTGGACACAGAGGCGGGCGGCACGAGAACC
>NW_010256731.1:0-2691 GCF_000690775.1 Eurypyga helias | reverse complement strand
CGCCCAAGGTACCCGCCCGCTGGCAACCCAGACCCTCAGTACCTGCAGGCGTGTACAATGACTTGATCAGATGCGGGTAGCCGGGAGCCGGAGATTCCACGTCGTCCCGGCTGACAGACGCAGGAGTGGTGGGCTCTGGAGGCTGCCTGAGTTGTAAGGACATTTCGCTTCCCGATCCGTTTTCCTTCTCCTCCAACGCAAAATCTTTCTGTTTTGTTTGCTGAGCCTTTATTAACTGCGACAACAGAACAGCGAAGGCGCTCTGCACGGCTGCCTGGGCAGCATCGGCCTCAGCTTTAGGCTGACTCAGCTGAGCGGGGGGCGCAGGGGGCTGCGCGACGGTCGGCTGTTTGAGAGGCTCCTGTTCCGGCGGTGGTGGCGGAGGCGGTGGCTGCTGCTGTTCTGACTGTTTTTCACCTGCTGACAAAATTCCAGCAGGAAGATTTATTTTATTTAGTTGCTGCTGAGTCTCTGGGTTTACCTTAATATTCAACACTTGGGCAAACTGTGCCAAACTAACACTTGTTTTAGACTGTAGCAGGTTTAGCAGGATTGCCACTTCATTCTGGTTTAACTGCTGTCCAGTGCTTGTTTTCGCTAAAGACAAAAAAGGTGGTTTTCAGTATTATTTAGAACCGGCATATTTCAGAAACTCAAAAGCAAGACTAATCTAGCACGGCTGACACAACTGGCAAAGCACGGCTTTGGACAACACAGAAAGGGAATGCTTTTATGGATCAATGGCCTTTGGGGGAGTATCTCTGGGAAACGGAATGGCAAGATCCCACATAACGCAAGCGACTCCCAAGGGGTGCGCACACACACTTGGACAGATGAGGAACATCCACGCTGCAGCTCAATTTTCCACTCTACAACTGAGATGGAGCTTAAGGCCACCTGCTTTAGGCAGCTGCAAGATTTCCAATCCCCAGAAAATTTCCTCTCTTTGACATATCACATCCCTCTGTTAAAAAGGGGCCATCTGCAAAATGCATTCCCAGCCATATTCCGGCCCCTTCCGATTCGGCATCTGGATTCTAACACCTGCCCAAGTGCCCGGGCTCTAGGTGACCCAGAAGCTTGCACAAGCAAGTGCGGAGTTTGAAGGACACCAAGTCAGTCACTGAAGAGCAGGAAAAGGCAGGTTTGTGATTCCTCCAGTGAAATGGAGTTTCAAAGAAGAGGAGATGATGATGATGCAGGGGAACGTGAATAAGCAAGTCAGAATATCAAAGTAGTTTCTTAGTTTCAAACACCCATTGTGGTAGTTTATTTTGAAAGGAGAAGTGAAACAGCCTGGATTTCAACACGCCCTGTGAGTAGATGACTCAGAAAGCAGCCAAAAATTAGAAAAATGAGCGTGTGTGCCTGCTGGCAGAGCCCGGATTTTTCTAACCCGGTTCAACCCAAACAGATTCTGCCCTATCCTATCCCTGCCATTCTGCCAATTCATCAATGTATTAATTCACAGCAGACTCAAAGCCACACCCGAAAATGGTCACACGCACAAAAATATTAGTTGCCTTGTAAGATGAAGAGGAGCACAGCTGGAAAGTACTGCAAACCCCACTACCCTACTTATGGATGTGCACCAGGATACAAGCACTTGGAAGCTACTCAGGCAGGATCCAGGGACTGCAATGATGTTATATATTTATATAAATATAAATGTAAAACCACTTTTATTTGGCAATACAGAAAAAAAACCCATAATTTTTCTTGCCTGGCTCTCACTCATATGTCATGCCTAACAGCTGATTTGGTAACATCTGAGCATGGTATGCTCAACACTTGAACTTCTCTCAGACTTTCAAGTGAAAATTCAGCAGAAAGATGCAAAACAGGGAAACCGATCTATGTATTCCATACTCTTTGTTTAGTTTTGAGTCTGTTCCAAGAGGAAACTGTACTCTGGACAACCTGGTAGTTTCAACCAGGACAGAATCATTGAGCCCTACACAGCTCCTGCTAAACCATAAGATGCAGTAACAAGGGGTCCTGCTCATGAATCAAAACATTAGCAATTGATCCGAGGTGTTCTTAACCTTGTCTTTTGGGGTGCTAAAAAGCAAATGCAACAGTTTTGAGGCATGCATTTGTACATGGAGGTCTCTAGGGTGCCTTGTTGATGAGGCTGCCTAAGCTGCATTACAGCTTCCAGAAGTATTTTGCTTAATCCAGAAAACACCTCTCTGCTGAAGTATGCACCGCTGAAAATGAACGTCTTCTACCCAGACACATTGTTCTGTGTACATATGGGCAGAGAGCAATACAGGTCTGAATGATTCCTTCTCTATTTAGCTTATTTTGCACGGTTAATGTTAATGACTAATAACACGCAGTAGTCTCTCATCAGGCTCCCTGTTATAAAAGCAGAAAGAAAGTAACTCCTATCCCTCAGACTCTTAAAACTTCCACACAGTTTTCATTTGCAGGGGAAAAAATGTAAAGGGCTACAGAAAGTCATGCTTGAAAATGCTGCCAAACCTTTAGCCTAAACCTACGGAGTGGCAGAAGCTCACAGCTGGCTTACAGTGACAGGCACAAGAGGCAGTAAATTGCAATAAAATAGGATCAAAACCCCTGTTTTCTATGTATCTCCACACAGAGTGTTTGAAGCTCTGCTCTATTGTTAAATGAAGAGTTGATTCGGTTAACATTAAAGAATTTGTGCAAAGCCTTTGATACTGT
>NW_010256730.1:2649-4311 GCF_000690775.1 Eurypyga helias | reverse complement strand
AGCACAGGAGTTAGCAATGCAGCTAATGAACGCAGGAGTCAGGGAGAGGGTTAGCAAGTGTACAGGAGTGAGTAAGGGAGAGAGAGGGAGTAATGGCTCCCGGACACCCTCCTGGCCTCTGCCCCGAGCATGACGTCCTATGGAATGAAATACTCCCTTGGTCAGTTTGGTTCAGGTGCCTGAGCTGTGTGTCCCTGCACTGCCTGTAGCAAGACAGTGAGAGCTGGGAACGCAGCTGCAGGATCAGAAGCACAGAAAGACCTTGAATTCAGTGCAGGCATTCCCCAGCACCAGCTGAGAACTGATCAGTGCTGCTCTCTGCATCCAGGAACACAGCTTCCTAGCAGCCACCGTAAAGGGAGTTAACTCTTTCCTGACTGAACCCAGCACACCAACTGAAGAGACACACACACACACAGAGCTGTTTATGCATTTTATGCTGCCAGCATAAAATATGCCTGCATATCTTAAGATATATGTAAGCAAACTGACCACTGGCCTCATCTCCCAGGCAGCTCTACATCAGGACATCAGGTGGATTCCTATAGGAAAGCAGCTTCTGAGAACAGCCATTGTTGTCCTATTTTAGGGCATAACATTGTCCATATAGGGTTAATGTGGAGCTATCCTACCTCAAGCAGTGCTCATCCAATTCCCCACAAGCCATTCTTGCCAGTCTTCTCACCACAATGGTTATCCTCAGCACTAGAGAAAGAAGCCTGATGGAGGTGACGTGGTGATGGTGTAACCTATTTCTGTTCCCTCCCTCAGTCACATCTCTGGCCAAAACACCATTTGGCATCATCCTTAACTGCGCTAGGCAGTCTAAGGAGGAGTGGTAGGCACTGCCAGGATACCGTGCTCAGTGTCTTTCTCCAGTCCCACATTATTTACATTTTTGATCCATTGGTCCTCATCCTTTCATCATTCTTTATTTGTTATCTTTAACAATCATTTGGGTTTCCCCAGGTCTGTCTCTTTGCACCTCCACTTCCCCTTTCCTTTTTCTTCCTTCTTTTTTTAAGGTGATGGGAAATGTCATTTCATTTAGTTAAGAATGCTTCTCAAAATGGGAAACCAAGAGGAAGAGTATGCCCTCAACCTAGCTAGGGAAGGCAGTAAGTGTGTATGACGCTGCCCCATGATACTTCTCCCATCTCTAGTTAGTTACAGCTCATAGACTTTCTGACTGGCATGCGGATGTGTGCCATTCTGATTGGTATGTGAGTGTGCTCCAATGAGCAACACCCACTGGATTTATTTCCCAGCAGTTTGGGAAGTCCTTCCTTGAAAATACATACACTATTATCATCCACATCTCTCTTTGGAAGTAAATTCCCCAAGTCTACAGCAAGCTTCCAGCGTATCTTCTGAATCCTGCTTGAAACAGCTCCATGAACTTTCAGTGCAGGGCCACTGAGATGATGGAGGGCCTGGAGCACCTTCCGTATGAGGAAAAGCTGAGAGCGCTGGGTCTGTTCAGCTTGGAGAAGAGGGGGCTGAGGGGGGATCTTCTCAGTGCTTATCAATATCTAAAATGTGGGTGTCAGGAAGATGGGGCCAGGCTCTTCTCATTGGTGTCCACTGACAGGACAAGGGGCAGTGGCCATAAACTGGAAACCAGAAGATTCAAACCAAACATGAGGAAACCATCCCTCACTG
>NW_010256730.1:254-2588 GCF_000690775.1 Eurypyga helias | reverse complement strand
TTGTTTCTGTGGTATCTACTCTAGCTGTTCCTGCTCTGGCAGTGGGGTTGGACTAGAGGGTCTCTAGAGGTCCCTTCCACCCCCTTCCACTCTGTGAATGAAGCATCCCCTGTTGCTTCCATTGAGAGAGTTTTCTTCTTATCTATCTCTTCCCTGTCGTGCATATCTTTTCATGGATATCCCCCTTAATTTTTTAGGGCCAGGGTGAGTTCACTAGTCACAGTATTTGAAAAGCAGGAAAAAGAAGTCATCAAGGTCTGAAGTACAATATTCATCAGGTACTTTTATCTATTAATTTTATCGTAATACTGTACAAACATAGCACTGCTCTATGACCTGTTTACAGCTTTTTCTGTTTGAGAAATTGGTTTTCCTTCAGAAAATGTTTGGCTTATTAAAAATAAAATAACAATTCTACACCATGCCTCAAAAAGACTTTTTCTAAATGAATTTCATTTAATAAGACAGCATCATATTCACTTCATTGATTTTACTCCCACAGACACATAAAAAAATTGCAATTATATAAAGGAAAAAAATTAACTCTTAGTCCTATTACAGTCCATGATCTTGTTTTTCAATATCTACATGCAGTCAATTTTTATGCTCTAAAGCACCATGACCATTTCAGTTCTATGCAGTCAGTCACAACATTTCTTTCAGAGCTAAGATAGTTGAGATCAAGGGAATCTTCAAAGCTTGGAATGCATCAGATGGTGTGCCATTTATAGTTCTGTATTTGACAAATAAGGCAGTACATGTGGCAGAGGTGACAGAAATCTCATAAAGTGACCACAGTATTTGGATGCCAAAAGGGCATCAGAATATTCGGGTGCACGAAGTATCCTAACCTTGTTGCATCTAAAATCAGAGAAATTAAGTTCTCTCTGGCTGGTATTCAGGAGTAGGTAAAGCCTTTTCAAAACTTGGGTAAAATTTGGAGAAAAATATGCATGTCATATGGTGTGCATATGGTGTATAAAATTAATATTGCATGGAATACCACCATTATTTGGTCTGGAGGCAATTCTTACTGTCTTTGTCTTAGAGGGGAAAATTAGGCAGTCTGTATTACTTATAAGCATTGCATTTCCATGGGTGAAGCTGAAGATAATCATAAGAAAGGAATGACATCCACCTCATCTCCCCAATAAAAACTTCAGGATAGTAAGTAACGGTTCATTTCTACTAAAAATGAATTATTTGTGTTTGTCTTCATGCACAGCCAGGATTTTTTCGAGTTTTACTGTGGCTGTATGTGTATCCAGATAATTAGAAGCATCAGTGATGATGTATGATAGACACTGTAAGATGACTTTCAATGCGCTAATGCAAAAAAACACGAGTCAATCCTAAAACTTGGCAGGTTTATGCACAGGCAGGTAAATCTATGGGCAGATAGCTGTACAATTTCTGCTTTCCAGAAAGTTTTCAGACTCTCTTGACCCAGTCAAAACTGGGGAAATGTAGAAAGCAATTACCTCAATAGTAGCAAATTAATTTACCTTTTTTTCTTTTCCCAATTCAGACCCCTCCTTTTGTCTCTCCTTTCAAGAAGAAAACAAGTTTTATTGGTTTGGGTTGTTTTGGTTTGTTTTTTAATAAAACAGCCTTCAGGCTGTACTGAACACAACTTCAGAATGCTTACTGAGTTTTTTAAAAATTATATACTTGAGGGGTATATGTTGAACTCTGCATGACCTGTGTTAGCTTGAGAAGAAATCTCATAACTGCACAGAGATGTTATCTCAAGAGAAGCTATTTCTGTCACAAATATTTGCTGCATAATGTGTTTAATTCCTCTGCACTTCAAAATGGTTGCTGCAGATTGCTGCATGAATAAAGTGTTTTCTTTATGCTCTGCTGATACCAGCTCCAAATGTATTTAGACTTTGGTTTGTTTATTCACCCACTGTCTTTTACAAAGAATAAAGCTCTAATAAGCTATAATGGTTTTTTTTTTTCAAAAATAGTGAAGTATGACAAATTGCACACGTATAGGATTTTCAGTTTTTCTTTCTGCCTCCTAGAAACCTATATAAATTACTTTTTATTGATGCGTGGCACAAACACATGCAGGATTTGCGATGGATCCCTGCTTACACAGCCAGCAGAGGCTGCAGCCCTATCTGCAGGTCCCACTGGGCTGTGTCAAGAGGGATGTTTCAGGGTTAGATCTCGGTGGTAAAAAGCTGGCTGCAATTTCCACAGAAGGGACTATCTAAAAATCAGTTAGGGAGAGTGGATCATTCTGAGGGTTGAAATAATAGAAATAAGATGGGATTCAACAGGCTGATGTTCAATGTCATTAATTCAGAAGCTAGTAACAGGTTT
>NW_010256730.1:0-232 GCF_000690775.1 Eurypyga helias | reverse complement strand
CTTCAGGTGGAAAGAGCCCAAGAGGGGAACATTTCGGGTTGATTAGTTCATTGCAAGGGGAAAAAAACCAAAAGGGACACTCCGAAGCTGCAGATATGAGAGGCAAATAATCTAGGTGAGGAGTTTCCTGCGGAACTGAACTCCAATATACAGAGCAATCGGACTTCACCTGAAATGCTGCTTACACTGTTGTTGACTCCCATGGTCTGCCCAGGTGCTGGCAGCGGGGGCT
>NW_010256729.1:1791-3103 GCF_000690775.1 Eurypyga helias | reverse complement strand
TACAGACCACCATGCATGGACCCTGATGGCCTCCTGTGGTCCCTCCAGTCCCACAACCCAACATGAGAGGACCCCCCCAGCACTGGGGGCTCTGCTCAACCAGCCCCACAGGTCCCCTCCAGCTGTGCACCACCCAGGTCTGTGTCACCCTCAGAGCCACCCGAAACACCCATGAGCAGGGGGACCAGGGCAGGGTGACCCCCAGCCAGGGTTGAGCCAAAGCAGGGGCTGGGGACGAGGGTGGATGCTGAGCCCTGAGGGATTGGGGTGCGCTGAGTCCCCTGACTGCTTCATCCGGCTCGCGGGAGCTGCCGCGTTTGCCGCCGTGGCAGGAGAAGGTGATGGAAGCGGGATGGTGAGATCCTGGCACTGCCAGGGTCTGTCCCACTGGGGTCAGTCCCACTGGGGTCAGGCCCACCAAGATTGGTCCCGCCAAGGTCAGGGGCAGCTGGGGGGCTGCCATGGGGCTGTTTGCCCCATCCCCCCTCTGCCGCAACATCCCATGGCTCCGTCCCCGTGCCGAGGCCCGGCGATGCCACAGCGGGTCCCTCCCGGATTTGGGCTACGGGGTGTCCACTCCTCTCATCTGTGAGCAACCCCTCGCCTGTTTTTTGGGGGGTACCTGGAACGTGTGTGTCTGCGGGAGCAAGGGGAGACCCCAAAGCCGAGCTGCTCCCCGGGGACGAAGTGAACTGAATTCCTTTTGCCTTACCTACTCGGAGATGCCTTTACCGCCATGCTTTTCCCAAACTCCGGTGGGACCCGTCCGGTGACCGCTGCTGGCCCACGGCTTGGCCTACGAGACCCCCTCAAGCTCTCCTCGCCCCCTCCCCATGCCACCATGGGATGACTCGGAGGGGACAGGGATGATCCCAGAAGGCAGCCAACTCCCAAACTGCAAGAGGAGGAAGGCGGCTCCATCCTCGACGTGACACCGGCACAACCGCTCCCAGCCGGTACCCGCAGCCCGGTGCCAGTTTGGGGGTGGCCACCCATGTGGGGGTCTCGCTGGTGCCAATGGATCCGGGCTGGGTCCTGCACCGGGGTGCCGCATCCTGGGTACCACGCAAGGACGCCTGTTTCCCAGCTGTATCCCACTTTTCCAGCCCCCGCTGCTGGTGTGTGTAGGTGGTCAGTGCTTTCCCGGCTCCTGCCCCTGTATATACCCCTATGGATACTGGGGAGCGCGGCCGGCACCCACGAGTGTGCACGGGTGTGCGCGGGCGTGCAAAACCTCCGGCTTCTCTGTCCTCCCCTCTCGCAGCGCTGGTTGTTCTGGGCTCCAACGGAGCCCGAGGAGCTGACGACTTCT
>NW_010256729.1:305-1688 GCF_000690775.1 Eurypyga helias | reverse complement strand
TAAAATGGCCTTAAACCACAAGTGCTGCATGAAGTTGGCATGCTAGACACAGCTTGTAAATCTGATTTAATTGTGAATGGTAGAGTGAATAATCAGAGCTCAGCTGCAAGCCTGATTACACATGAACACTACCCAGACTGCTCAGCATTGCTTCCCTTTCCATCTCCTTCTCCTTCTCCTTCTCCTTCTCCTTCTCCTTCTCCTTCTCCTTCTCCTTCTCCTTCTCCTTCTCCTTCTCCTTCCTTCTCCACCTCCTTCTCCACCTCCTTCTCCTTCTCCTTCTTCTTCTCCTTCTTCTCCTTCTCCTTCTCCTTCTCCTTCTCCTTCTCCTTCTCCTTCTCCTTCTCCTTCTCCTCCTCCTTCTCCTTCTCCTCCTCCTTCTCCTTCTCCTCCTCCTTTTCTCTTCCTTTTCTCCTCCTCCTCCTCCTCCTCCTCCTTCTTTATTATTATTATTTTTGGTGGGTTTTGGTTTTCCTAAATAAATTTCATACGTCGATCTCCCCGTGGTGGGTTGGTGGGTGCCTCGTGTCAGGGGTCCCCGTGTCGGGACTCCCAGGGGATTGAGGGTCCCAGGGGATGCTCTGGCGTAGTGGAGGGTGTCCCCAGGGATGTGCAGTGGCACCAGGAGGGACAGCTTGTGTTTGGGGATGAACCGGAACGTGCGCGCGGCGTGTGTGGGGCGGGCGAGGCTGTGGGCTGTACCTGTCACGGACTGGGTGGCTCCAGCTGAGACCCACACACCCCAAAACCACCCTCGGGGGTGGGGTTGGGGGGCTCCAGACGGACTCTGGCACCCCTGGGATGGTCCAGTCCTCCCAAGGATGCTCTGGCCCCATGGGATGCTCCAATCCCTGGGATGCTTCGATTCCCCAGGATGCACACTGCCCCCCTGCATCTGGATGCTCTGGTACCCCCAGTGCCCTGTTCCCTCCTGGGATGTTTCAGACTCCCGGGATGCTCCAATCCCCCTGGATGCCCTGGGCCTCATGGAATCCTCCAGACCTCTGGTATGCCTCAAACCCCAGGGGATGCTTTGATATCCTGGGATGCTCTGGACCTCCCATGGTGCACTGATTCCTTGGGCTAATCCGGGCATCCCGGGATGCACCAGTCCCTTGGGATACTCCAAGCCTTTGGAATGCCTCAGCCCCCTGGGATGCTTCAGCCCCCCCAGCCAGGTGGGGAGCCCCTATGCCTAGACAGGGGCTGTGTCAGGAACCCCCATCCTGGGACAACAGCTGGAGCTGGGCCTGGGCCAGGATTCGTCCTGGATGGGGGCTACACTGGGATCCTGGGCTGGGATTCAGGATAAGGCCAATGCCAGGACCCTCCTCTGCCTGGGCTGGGACTAGGGCAGGATCTGGCACGGAACAGGCCCCCCCT
>NW_010256729.1:0-220 GCF_000690775.1 Eurypyga helias | reverse complement strand
CCGGGGCCCCCCCGTGACACTGTGTCAGGATCTGGCCCCACTTGGGACCCCTCTGTAGCCAGCCTGGTCCTGGGCTGTGCTGGGATGCGATGGGGCGAGAGGACAACCCCCCCTCCCCGGGATAGGATTCCAACCCTGCCCACGCAGGATCCCACCAGCGCTGGGTTCCCCCATCCCTCAGCTGGGAGACAGGATCCGGCCACGCTGGGTCCCACACCCA
>NW_010256728.1:0-636 GCF_000690775.1 Eurypyga helias | reverse complement strand
ATGCATCGCCATGGCGACCAAAGCATCGCCATGGTGACCGAAGCAGCCAGGCGACCCATGCATTGCCGCAGCAACCGATGCATCGCCATGGAAACCAAAGCAGCACCGTGGTGACTGATGCAGCGCTGTGGCGACCCACGCATTGCCATGATGACCCATGCATCGCCATGGCAACCGATACAGCACTGTGGTGACCGAAGCAGCCGTGGTGACCGATGCAGTGCCATGGTGACCCATGCATCGTCGTGGCAACCAAAGCAGCACCACGGCAACCAAAGCTGCCAGGTGACCCAGGCATCACCATGGCAACCAAAGCAGCGCCGTGGCAACCGAAGTAGAACCACTGTGACCAAAGCAGCGCAGCAGCGAGATGCATTGCCATGGCGACCGAAGCATCGCTGTGGTGACCGAAGCATTGCAATGGTGACCCATGCATCACTGTGGCAACCAAAGCAGCGCCATGGCAACTGAAACAGAGCCACGGCGACCGATGCATTGCCATGGCGACTGAAGCAGCCGGGCGACTCATGTATCGCCATGGCGACCAAAGCAGCTGTAGTGACCAACGCAGCGCCACGGCAACCGAAGCAGCCGTGGTGACTGATGCAGTGCCATGGCAACCCACGCATCACCATG
>NW_010256727.1:0-34593 GCF_000690775.1 Eurypyga helias | reverse complement strand
CCCAAACCGTTCTATGACTCTACGCCAGCTTCCATTCCCCACTGGCATTTAAACCCCACAATCAAAGCTGCTTTACAAAACATGCACAGTTACTTTTTCTACACTAAATGTGTGTCACCTTCCCCAGCTGCTGAATCATAGTAACCAAGAAAATACTTCCTGTACCTTCAGTGCGAAAGTTGTGCAGATCAAGTCTGAATCAACACTAAAGGCAGTTTAACTTCGCACAGAACGTGCTAAAGCTGATAGATGAGTAATGGAGAACAGGATACTCTCCCAAAAGGCCCTCAAGAACACAGTGGGCCACTTTTGCAGTTAACTTACTGAGCATATACACATTATAAATCATTAATCTAATTTGATTATATGATCATACAATGAGCTTATTTTTGTTTTGCTGATCTGGGAACCGTTTAAGAGAGAAACAGAATAAGATCCCCTTTTACTCACACAGCGGAGCTGTGCTGCATCAGAACCTTGCTAGTAAAGAAGAGTTAAGGCACATAATTTCCAAAATATTTTAGAATTTGAGATAAGAACAAAAATTTGAACAACTTTTCAGAGCAATAGGCCGCCAAGGGCAGGTTTATGTCAAAAGCCTTCCAGCCCTGGTATGTCTCTAAGCCGTTCAGTTCTCAGCCAACACCACAACACAGGGCAGTGTCACAAAGCCGCAGGTTTGTAGCAGTGATTGTTACAGAAACCTTCAGCTGAGGCTGGAGCAAGTACCAAAGGAAGGTTTCACCTCACCGATAAAACATTCCTGCGGTGAACATAGCTATGCTCACGTGATACGCTTGTTTCTGCACCAATAAAGCCCAGCAAGAACAGACACCGTTTTAGTTTTTAAGAGTTTATGAAAAACTAAGTGAGGTAAGAAAAGGCAGGCTTCATTCCAGACAAAAACTACCGAAGTAGTTCAGAAAGACAGGACTTAATGATTTGGTGAAGAATAAACCAATCAACAGGAGCCGGAATTCAGTCTTCAGGAAAACAGTTCACCAAAACAACTGCTACCAAGGTATAAGCAATCAAGTGATACACAGCATCTGACTTGCAAGTTGCAGGCGTTCCACTCACCATCCCGTAGCCCATCATCCCAGTCGGCGTTGTGGCGGGATATGCCATTACAGGTGGTGCCTGGGGTGAAAAACAGTGGTGAACTGAGAGGAGAAGAGATCGGCTGCATGGTAAGACATTGCTTTCTAGAGGGCAACTGCAGCACTTAGCTTTTTAGGAGTACAGCAAAGAATAAATCAGCTTTGCAGTCGTGTGTTAGGAGTGTATCTGAATTCCTTCAGATGGAATACAATACCTAAGCTAAAGCTCCCAGGAGATCTTGGCAAATCTAGAATTGCGTATGTGCGTAGCCTGTCAGGATCCTGGCTGACTAATCTGAACTGCACGCTGCCATTCTCTCAGCATCCTGGTTAAAGAGCAGAGTATGAGACAGACTCTTGAGAGAAAACACTCAGGAAGCAGCAGCATTTTGTTAATTCCATGAAGTATATACTTTTGTTTCAAAATCAGAAGCAACGGTACACAAAGAACCTTGCGAGAATCTGAAAAACTAAAAGAGCAGACTACCATTGCTCCTCTGCTGACAGCCCAGGAACCCCCCACTCTTTAGCCAGGATGCAGACACCACGGGGATTCTCCTACCACGCTGCAGCGTGAATCCCGCTCCGACGGGAATACCCAGCCTGCACTCCCTCTCACCCACCCACTTAGCACAGGGAATCCGAACACGTAGTACTTTTGCAGGTGTGTTCACATCACCCTTAACCTAAGCCAACTTTTAGGAAGCTACAGTAAGATTGCTGTCAACAGACAAAATCTGGGGTGAAGCTATATTGAAAACAACTTTGCAAACATAGATGCAGAAAAATAGCTCATTAATACATTGTTCTTTCTAAGAGTTAAGTCAGTTCTTCATATCCTAACTGTAGCCTTTGTTTTACAATTTCATTATCCACTTTCTAAATTAGTGTGAACTCTTACAAGGACAAACAAAGTTTTATTCAGGCTGTGAATTAGTACTTGTAAATATTCGGATATCTTGCTGCCTCTCCACCCGCCTCCTGCTAGTCTCTCCTTTAAGACAAAAACAGTCTAATTTCCATGCTACGGCTGTGGGGATTACTATTCCTGACAAGACAAAGACCATATGAACTTCTTGGTTCACAGAGCATGTTGACAGGGAAAAGAGGAATGTGACAGTTAATAATACCGGCTTAATCAAAGCAGATAAATTGGAACAGCAAGAGTAGGACATCAGCAACGCTGCTTCCAAATTCAGTTCTAAGGTATCAGCTGCCTTCTCATAGACAGGGTCACTGGTGTTTCAGCTGTCACCAGATTTCCCCCGGCAGGGATGATCCAGACTGTGTACTATCCATGTATTTCACACAGCTGGCAAAGCTACCCTGAAAATTACTTGTGTGTTTTGTTTTGTTTATGTATCCACTCCTACACACACCCAAACATGCTGACTACGTTTATTTCTGAGCACTCAAGTACGGACCTACCACTCTTTGGTTACAGAGTCACCCTGCAATAAACACAGAATACAGGGAAAGACCAATATCACTGTTGACATGAAGAAAAAAGTCCTTTGAAGTGAAAAGCTGCATTTCTCAGACAGCAAGCACAGGTTATTGCTTGCCCTTTGTAAACTGTCAGCACAGATTTTTCTTTTTTTCGTACGAGCATTATGACATATTGGTCTCTCCCCACTAAAAAAAAAAAAAAGGGGAAAAAAAAAATCAAGATCTGCTGTAAATGTGGATAAAGTGCCAAGTGTAACAGAAGCCCGTGAGGTCTCATGCAGTTATTCAAACACAAACATTTTTCTCTTCATTCAAAAGTCACCGAGTGCATTAAAGGCAGCACAGACACACACCCCAGCTCTCTGGCAGCAAATGGTACAGTTTAAAGCAAGGAAAAATAATCTTGGTATTTCCCATGCCATCATTCGAGTCAAGAGCCTGCAGACCACCTATGAAGTTTGTGTATATGCTAGGAAAAGCTCAATTTTCGGCACACCAAAAGATTTAAACATGAGAAATGTGTAAATAGCGAGAAGGTTATGAGATTCTGCAACAGCAGTGGTTAATATCAGCATGCCAGTCGATTGCAAAAAGGCTGCGGGTTGGTTCACTTACGTATTGTGGAAAATGCATGCCATTCTGTATTTCCCAGGGAGAACAATTACATAATGCAATAACACTGGATTAGAAGCAAATACTTACACAACGGAATATACATAGATAGCATTTTAGTTCACAAGTACATTAAATGTTCACCCCAACACGTTCTTGTAATTCAAGTCATTCACTGAGACAACGCACTCCTGTGACACAGCCGGCCTCAGGAGGTTCATGAGAGTGTTGCATAGTCCATTTATTTGGTATATGCCTTTTTTTCCAAAAGGCAAGAAAGCCTTATTTTCAAAAGCATATTTACTTTGCAAGCAGCAGCAACTCCACAATAAATAGACCAGCAGAGGAAAATAAACGTGTGTGTCCCCACCCCACCCGATTATTTCTGTTTCAAGACTTTTATGGTAACAGACCAGTTCCACAGGGAGAGTGTCTCAACAGCATCTCTAATTAACAAAAGCCGTTAACGTAATGACTTCTCACAAGAAGATGTACGTACGAGACACGAGTTATTAAACAGATCCAAGCACACAAGTAAACTCAGACCACTGGTCGAAGCAGGTGAGTAGTTGGGGTTTCTCCAATAGCTACACACCCTGCGGGAAGGCCCACAGACACCTCTCCCTACACAAGCGGAGCGAGTTGATATGGGATACCCAGTAGGGAAGAGGTGGTGGATCCAGGGACACAAGCTCTCTCTCCCCCCAGACCCACAATGCTGTATCACGACACTGCGGATTCAGCCTCCCCCCATCAGTTAGTCAGATGCAATAAACCTCGGGGGTGGTGCGTGAGCGGTTCTGCCCCCGTTCAGTTCTCCAGTGAAAGGGTGAGTAGGATTCACACGCAAAAGCGTTGTCTCAGCATTGTGAAAGCTACTCATGTAACCCCTTAACCCCTTCGGTTTTCCCTTGCCATGTCATTAGGAGCCCTCGCTCTACACGCTACCCCCGAACCCTTGCCAGTGCTACTGCTACGGACACCATGATGCTGATCATCAACACTGACGTGTTAAAAACAGTTGCACACACAGGGGCAGGAAAGCAGGAGTTATGCACATTCAGGAAGCTATAGCCCACCTCACTGCAGACACCTCTACATGTACCAGGGGGACTAATCTCTCGGCCCGTTCTTACCCCCTGAGTAGGCCAAGCCCTAACATACTCATACGAGACGTATCAGTGCACCTGAAGAACATGCTTCTCACACTTCTGCTTTTCTAGACTGCAAGGTGTCCCCTCACCACTGGAACTCAGTTTTACGTCAGTTAAGTGAGACAGGAAGGCTGTTCCCTTGCCATGAGAGGGGCTGCTCAGATGCAACTGAAGCTTATGTTGTGCATAAGCTTCATAAGACACGTGCAAACCTGCATGTCACACCACAAACTGTTTACTAGAACTGCACAGCTCAGAAAACAAATCTGAGCAGCACACATCTCTAACCACTGCTGCAGTTTACTACCCTTTGGAGCTACAGTTCACTACCAAATTTCTCTGTTATCATCAGCCTGCGTATCTAATTTGCAGGGAACTCCCCATTTTAAAATGAGTATTTGCTTACCAACGTCGGAGCATTCCACGCAGTTGTAGGTGCAATCTTGGGTTGCCAGTTGGAACCACCTGTGAGTTTCTTCTCACCTGGCTGAGTCCAGTTTACATCACTTCAAACAAAGTTTTTAAAGAACTGTTAGAAAACAATGGATTTTCTTACAAAACT
The DNA here is from genome assembly GCF_000690775.1 of Eurypyga helias. Lineage (NCBI taxonomy): Eukaryota > Metazoa > Chordata > Aves > Eurypygiformes > Eurypygidae > Eurypyga > Eurypyga helias. Next base: position 29,716 of record NW_010256727.1, on the reverse strand, counting down.
CCCTCAGGTAAACACCGTTTCCTCTTGGAAATGTGGCTATTTCTGTTATTGAAGAAACTCATTTAGCACAGGAGTTGATAAAAGACCTTATAACAGAATCACAGAATGGTTTGGGTTGGAAGGGCCCATAAAGATCATCTAGTTCCAACCCCCCTGCCATGGGCAGGGACACCTTCCACTAGAATGGGCTGCTCAAAGCAACCCTGGGGAGGGGGTGGTGCTTGCAAAAAAAGCTTGTTTTGGAAAACGCCAGGCAGGCTGTTCAGTATGAGTCACCTCAGCTTAATCTAATCTCAGTCAAGCTTCCCAGCATGGGTAAGTCTAGCTGACTTCTCCTGGGTCAAAGTTTAGTGAGAAGCAACCACACACTAGATTTGTGATTTCAGAGTTGGCACAGATAGTCACAATAAGCCTGAAATTTTCTAATCACACTCTTAATTTTGCTGCTAGAACAAGCATTCACTATTCCAGAACATGCCCTGCTTCAAAATTCCCATGTCTGAAGGTCAACCACAAGTTGGAGGTCACAGTTTCCCAGCCTTTAGCAGAGCACTGCACGCACTCAGATCACACAAAGTATTTGTAAGGTGTGCCAAGATTACCTACACCTACAAAGAAACATTACATTAACTCATTTCCTCATTATATACAAAGCCCAAAAGGGATCAGACACAGGACATCTTGCCTGCTGTTACCACTGTCACCACCACGCAGTTTAGTCACCTTCCAACAGCTCTTGGCAAGTCATTCTATCTCTCATGAGAAAAAGCACAATCCCACACGTGCTCTGGAGGTTAACATTATGCCGTTCCGCACAGGTCTGAACCTGTACTTTCATAAAAAACTTACTATCCAGAAAATCAGAATGGTCAGCTTTTGATTAAGCATACTCACTTTTTGGTAGTTCCATTTCCAATGCCCAGATCTGTCACAAAGCAGAAAAAGATACTATGATATTCTCTTCATTTAATGGAATTAAGTAAGTATTTATGTGTTAGTGGTTCAATACTTACTGCCTACAAGATTGGCTAAAGATGAATCCAGATCATCTGACACTAATTTGTTAGGTGGTACTTTGGCAACTGGAAGACTCTGGTTTTGAGAGGCCACTGTTGGTTTTAGAAGACCACCTAGTTCATCAAAGCCTTGGAACGATAAACAAAATGAGTGATTGGGTCACAGGTCTCCCATGAACGTCGTGACATTCAATTACACAGCAAGTTCAACACAACGGCTAAACCACAAAATTTAACTTAACGATGCTACACTATATAAGGACAAAACTTATGCTTCTTGATAAAGGACATAGTGCAGAAAGGACATTTCCCTTTATCAGTTTAACCTATATTACACCAATTTTACATGGAATGGATTCACAGTGACTGCAAAGCAATCAAAATTTAAATCAAAATATAGAAGAAATCTCTAAAAAATTTTAATCTTATAAAAATGTACAGATATTGGCTTTTAGCAGGTCACTGGTTTGCCTGAAAAGAACCTGATGTCAAGCATCCTGTGTCAAAAGACAACGAAGTATTTACTTCCCAGATGCTCAGAGGCACAGGAATAGTAGTTAACGACTGCAATCCACGTAAACTACATATATTTTGGTAACACATCGTTTTCTGAAATAATCTTAGCACTAGAAGAGTAACATGTTGGCAGAAAAGTGCCAACACCATGCTGCAGATAGATAAAACTGAGGTGCAACTTTACTTCTCCCGAGCATGCTCTACAAACACAGACTTAATTTCAGCTGACAGCACATCAACGTGAGGGTTGCGCAGAGTTTCAATGCACAGAACACTTAAGTAAAGGAAATTGGTGTAAACATTTCAGCAGGGCACACACAGAAATAGTGTGTAAGGAAAAATTATTTGATTAATAAAGAAAAGCTGGATGAAGAATGCTGCTATTGACCTTTTGAAAACTCAGCTTTCTTTCTCCAGCTGGAACACTGTCACAGCAGTGTGAGTAAACAAAGATTAAAAGATTTATACCTCAAGAATAAAAAAAAATTAAAGGACATGTGTCATCTATTTTAGTGTCTTACCGCCAGAATCTAGGACAACATTAGAAGATTTGTTTCCAAACACAGACTCAAAGTCAACATTAAGGCCAGCTGACGGCTGTGGTTGAGCAACAGGAGATGGAGTGAACCCTGTGGGGAAAAAAAGGAAGGAGTTGAATGTTTTTATACAGCATTTCCCATGAATCCACCCTCTTTATGCAAGACAAGGCAAATAATTATATAGATTATTTAAGTACTGCAGAAAGACTAGGAATACCTCAAAAGGTCCAGATCACACCCTGACACCGAGAAGCATGTAAGAGAGAGATCTGGAAGCAGTTTATTTGACTTTACTCCTCCAAACAAAGGTTTTGGCATTCACATCTTCCTTATTCTTTTACCAGATACTTAAAGGAAATCATTGAGCAAATTATCAGCACGCTTCTCCAGGAAAAGAAGTGGGCAGGACACAGATTCTGTTTCAAGATTACCTGTCTGAAGTTTATTCCCTCAATGTTTTACATTAGTTGAGCAGTTCTCTCAGATACAACTGGAGTAAGATCCAAATCATCCCAAGATGCCTGATTAGGAATGCTTTTAGTTAGAAGTCTGTAAATCTAATAATTTTTATAGCGCTTGCTTAGGTATTTTTTGGACACACATTTTACAGGCTACCGTGTTTTGCACATAAGTTTCTAGTAATTATAGCGAGATACAGGGAGTTAAAAGCTAAGTTTCAACTCCTATTCCTGTCTGAACTTCATCCATTTGTCTCCTATGGAGAACACTGTTTACAGACACAAATACACAAGTTTCCCAATGCTGTGACAATCTACTGCAGCACAAAGCACTGTGCATGACATTCGGCAGTACTGACAGTTCAGCAGTATGGAAGGGAATACTGATTTGCTCGTAAAACTATTTTTTTAATGGTGTATATGCTCACGTAACTCAGCGTGCATGTACATCATCATGATATTCAGGCAATTACAGAAGTAGTTATTACTTTGTTCATATAAATTATTATTTATGTGAAAAGCACCAACAAAATGCAATGCCATCTTAATCATAGAATCACAGAATTGTTTGGGTTGGCAGGGACCTTAAAGACCATCTAGTTCCAACTCCCCTGCCATGGGCAGGGACACTCTGAAATCTTGAATACCAGCTCTTCTGGTTTCTAACAGAAATTTTGATGATATGGAGAAATAAAAGGATCACAAATGCTTCACGTGACAACACCTCATTTTGATCTCTTAGTTTTCCTGAAGTAAGTCACATTTCACCTAAAAAATTAGTAACTATAGGATGCCATCCTTGAACATAAACTTCACAGAAATTTGGATTACCTGTTCCTATTTGGCTGAAAGGAACATAAAACACCTCAAAAGCATCCATCTCTAAGAATTTAAACAATGCACTTTTCATTAAAACAAATCAAAGAAAACAGCACACAGCAAAACATGGGAAGCAGAATGTGGTAAAAGATAGGGAGTAAATAAACAAACCAAAATGAGTATCTTTATGACCAGTCAAGTTGTAACAAGCCATTTCAGAGACTCTGAATTGCAGACAGGAATTCCTTCGTTGGGATGTCCTGCAACTCTTAAACCCGTGCCTGTACCAATGGAAAACTTGACTTACAATAGTTCCTGGTTTTCTTTAGGAAACAGCCTTAAATGAAAGAAGCTGAGTTTCCTGCTCTGGCATTGTAGGAAGTTTCAAGCTGTACGAAGCTAATGAGATGAGACAAGCCAGAGGGAAAAACAATGCACAGGGCTCCTTTGAATCAGCCCCTGAAAAAGATCAAATCCTACTCCTGGTATCAGCCACCAGCCCAGGGTATTTTGTCTAACGTGGAAGTTTTGAAAGGTGCAAAGGTCAATATTTTTAATGGAGTTCCTTGGAGGGAATACACAAACAGGACTTGACAGAAACTATTCAACCCGCTTTTTGGATATGGAACAAAGGGAACAGTCATAGGTGGTATTTAACCATTTGTTAGCTAATTTCTGTTCAAAGACACTAAACCAAAATGTGACTTCATGGTGCTTTTAAGAACTAACTCTTCCACAAACCACTACGAAGGTCCCAGCCCACCTCACAAGTGCCAGGGTGGAATGCCAGCATCAGTACTGGGCTACTCCATGGACGTTACACAGCTGCACAAATGAGCACCCAGTAACTGAACGCAGCAGACGCCTCTTTTCTTACGTTCTGCTGCAAAGCTCTGTAGTAATTTTGCGCACTGTTTAAGAGTAACATCTCAACAAAAATGCCATAAGGGGCAAGAACATCCCAATCCCTTTAACTTAAAAGCAGTGAGGCCGAGTAAGATGAGAAGACACTCATAACATGCAAGCCTTGTGTGTGGTATGCAGCAACACGTGAAGTCCAAGAGATCCTGAAATGGGGAGATACTCATTTCGTGTTTAGACTAAATAAGCCTTAGTTTAGCACAAAGTGAAAAAAATACATACCACTGGTGACAACACGCCTAGCACAAGCACATGAATAGCGGCTGGAGCCACCGTAACAATGCACTTCTGTAGCTAATAGGGTACCTACTAGTTCTAGGCACGCAACACATTCAAATTTCTGTGTGTGGGGCAGGGCTGCAGCCCATTACCTACCTCCAAATAGACCAGCTACAGAAGAAGGCTCATTGCGGAAATGAGAAGCATTAGGGTAAGCTTGAGGACCACAAAAAGAATCTGATAAGGCATATCACACCAGAGAGAAAGCCAGGAAAGGAGAAGAGGGAGAGTTACAGAAAGAGAACCAAGAGATACTGTTTATCTGCTGATCAAAAACTTAATTTCAGGTCAGTCTATAAATCCACATATATTCTAATAACATAGAGCCAATGGAATGAAACCAATACACATCAGACATACAGCAAAAAACCATTCTCTCTAACACAAAAGGGGAGAGCACGGTTGCAAACTTACAGCTACATTAGCATAAATACTTTATTTATTCCCCCCAAGCAAATGCCACGTTTTACACCCTTGTCAAAAACGAGTGTAAAAGCTTCGAGGCATTTTTCTTATACCTGAAGTATAAGGATACAGCCCAATAGTGGATTCATATTTTGTTGCCACAAAGGGATTTAGTTCAGTAAATGGATTGTAATGATCTAAAGAACCAGAAAGAGTTATTTTAAACCAGCATTCACATTACTGTAGCGCCTCGCCCGTGCTACAGCTAAAACTGCAGTTACGTCTCACATGTCAACGCGTCAGGGGGTCACACTTTGATCTAGGGGCGTCTTCAGAGGATGAGGCACGGGAAGGGAACGCAAAGCAATGTCATCCACCTCCAGGGCTGTCGTGCGACGAGCTGAAATCAGCCAGGGCCAGCAAAACCCACCAGGCTCCTTCTCAGCCCTGCACTGCCACAACTTTCTGTACGACCGCAGAACAAACTACCCGGAGGAAACTGATCTGGCTGAGTAACAACCCTACCCAGAAAAGGTGGATTTCAAATGATCATTCTACATTCACATGAACATACAAACTTTATTGGAAGCGTGGGAAAGATCGATTAGAAGCACAGGCCGGATTATGAGGCAGCAGTACCAGCTTAAAGTAGTTGTGTACTACTGCCTCAGCCGACTAATCCTCCCTGGGAATTGTGGGGAGGTTCACAGCAAGAGTTCTTGCTCGCTTTCTCTCTCCACTAACCCAAGACAAGCTGGGAAACTAGTTAGCTGTGGTGACAAAGTGCAGGCGGTACGTATCTCTCTAAAGAGATTCCTTTATCTCTGTTTACAAGTATCAGAGAGAGATTTCTGTTACAAGAGTCTGGCTCCTTCTATGATCGGTTCGAGTGGGGTTCAACCTGCCAAAAGAAAGCCCTGTTGGTGCAGCACAACTGCCTTTAAACCTAGCTCAGCTTAAGAAAAGAACTGGTGTATAATTAATTGATTTTTAGTCTATGAAAGCTAATTGAAAAGGAAACAAATTACTACGTAGCTACACCACCAGAAATGCTGGAAGGATTTTAATACGACAGCCATGCTGAATCACCTCCAAAGTGAGATTTCAGCAGTGTTCAACGGGTGAGTCCTTAGTTCAGTGCCTAGTAGGTAAACGTCTGAGCAGACCGTGCACCAGAACATGCACAGCTGGGTCAGTTTTGTTAATGCCAACACAAGTTGGGGAGAAACACCCACTACCAAAATAAATCTGATTAAGCTCCTATGTTTATAAAGAACGTTTCAACCTGAGGAATAAAGTAGCACTTTCTTTTCATTCTCAGGCATACATAGTATTTTGCCTTCAAACTCTTAGGACTGTGTAAAACCGCACTCAAACAACTGCCCTAAGTTCCTTTACATCACGTAGAATACCATCTAGGTATCCAAGCAAGGACTTTAACACCATCTTCTTTGCTCAATTACTAAATCAAGTTCTAACACAGAACAAATTCAGCCCCAAATGACCAGTTTGTAGTTTCTGAAAGGCCCCACAAATATACTTTAGAAATTAAAATGTTAAACTGCTTAGAAAATAGGAAATTAGTTTAAAATGGTACTTTACCAACAAACATTTCATGTGTGGGTGTCCTACTGGTGAAAGTAGATACATCAGAAGACACAGACAGATGAGCAGCATCGTTAGTTTTTGTAAGGAAAGGATTTAGGTTTGGAATGGCATCATCAACACTATCAACAGTAGCAGAAAAAGGATCTGTTCAATTCCAGGGAGCAAGAGAAAGAAGAAAAGGGAGATGGATTTAGTTACAGGCTGCTTCCTCGGCACAGAACTAAGACTTAAGAAGAGTCCAGGAAGTATAGTTTTCTCCTGACATCTCTAAACTTGGGATAACCTCACTAATTATTTAATTTTCAAATTGTCCAGAATTATCTGTTCTCTGCTCAAGAAAAATACTAGATATTGACTACACATTTACTGGTTTTTGTTTTAATTAATACCATCTTGGTCTTATGAAATGTGCTTTTCCATAGCGTGTTTCATACAGAAATTTAGGATGTGTTTCCTCTTTAAAACACAATCACTTTTTGCTTTACTCAGTTATGCCCTGATACTTGCAACAAATTCTCTGGAGCAGAAACTGCCTCTTAGCATAACAGAGCCCCAGGTGCTAAGTAAGGATGCGATGCAATACCATCCTCAGGAGAGCTTTAAAAACCTGAACGAGCACAAACAGTGGAGCTGTATTTTTCCTTCTTCAAACTGTGTTTATGTTTGGTGGGTTTTGTTACTGGGCATCATGAAATGTTCAAGAGCTATGACTACACCAAGGAGAAAAGCACTTTCCTTACAACCTGGGCCATCAGGAGCAACAAGCTTGTTGTGGGTATGCCATTAGCTGCAAGTGAGCAAAATCTTGCTCTGCTTTGAGGGACAACAGCCAGCGAGCAGTGACAAGAAAAACGTTCCTAATGAAAAAAAAAACCCAAAACCACCCCAAAATAACCAACCCACCCCAAACTATTGGACCATACCAGGGACTAAAGGAAACATGGATCTGAGCCCCCTCCTGAGGTATATAGGAGAGTTACGAGGTTTCCTGAGGATGGATACAATTGCCAAGCTAAAATACTCCTGTACTCCCGGATCCGGCAGATCCACAGGATAGGAAAGGCAGCTACAGGGCTTGCTGACAGAAGGAGTTGTGGTTTAGCTGCCTGATTCAAAGAACACGAATCTTTGACGGAAAACTCAGGAACTCTCTAGTTAGATCAGCTAGTCCTGTTTGATTTATCACAGTGCCTAGAACTGCAACTTACTTTCCAGGCAAAACCACTGCAGATAAATTTCTTAATTACTTCAGTTTCTGGCCTTTTATTAAAAAAAAAACAAAACACCAAAAGCCACCCACCACAAAACCCAAAACTGGTTGATTACCAATTTATCCACAACTCTTGTAAATACTACCACGATGTGTGCAGCAGCTTCAAACTCTGAGTTATTTTCTCTCCCTGACTCTTAGCTATAATTCCCACACATCTTGATAACCTGTCGATTTCAGTCATATGCAAGTCCTCAAGAAAATGCAATTTTAAAACCATAACTGCATTATTCTTTGCAGGCTTAATACATATTTTAATTTTCTGCAAGCTTCAGATATCTTATTCAGCAAGACCTGATTTCTCCCCAGATTACTTGGCTACATTGAGAGAATGAGTGAAGTATCTTCAAAAACCTTTTTCTGAATCGTTGTCAGCAAAATTGACAGTGTCAAACACTAAATAAAGGAGTAGCAGAATAAGCTAATATAGTATTTGCAATATATAACAGCAACACAAAACTTGGTATTGCCTTATTTATGTCTTAGACAGTAGTATTACCACCTAATGCACTTGTGGACATGCCAATCAGTCACCTGAAACAGTCCTTGCTTTCAGGTACTGCTCAAAGCTGTTGTCTGCTTTGAATGCTATTCTGGCTCCTGCAGAATAAACAGATCTGACAACAAAACAAGTCAGATGATCCCTTCATCAGTTCCTGTTTGCTTTTTCTGTTGCTGCTTCACATTCTTCTGGCTCTATTGGTTGTCCTTGTAATTGGAAAAAATCCAAACAGATAGGTCAAACTTATTATTTCCACACTGATACATTTGTTTTGCTTCTGAATTTTAGGTACAAATTGATAGCTGGCAAACATACCAGACAGCTAGAACGGACTCTGAACGATCCCAATAAACTGCTCAGATAAAGCAATATGAAAGAAGCTAAAAAGGACAAGATTCTTTAGCCATTTGTTTGAAACTACTATCCACTGGAATTATTTTTATACATACACTCAACAGGAGAATTACTACGTACTACTTTCTGGTCCCAAATCCTGAGGCTGTGCAGTGTTTCATGTGTTCTGACTAGTAAGACAACGCAACTTCAGTTCAGTATATCACGGTTTTCTCAGCCGTGTAATCTGTGCTCAGACTCTTCACTTCTCTGTCTCATTCTAATCCTAGCCAGCGTCTTCAAACTTGTCCAAGTCTCAAAACCTGAGAATGCTAGTGACAAAGGTAACTGGAAAATTAATGGTGTTTGGGTAATTTATATACTTGCATATTCAGATTTTAAAAGTCACTGTCTCTCCTGGCAGCAACACCTCAACATTTGTAAGCCCAGTTTTATCCTTGAATACACATGGCATCCTTTTGTGCTGGTGGAGTCACTGCACCCGCAGGCTATCATTATGCTTTACTCATTCAGGTGCATTTAAAAGAGTAATTCGAATTTTGCAAACTTCTACCTAAAAGTTACCCAACTAGAAGTATTTTACCTGAGAGAACAATGACAAAGCTTTTTCAGTGGCATCTCTTACGGTGTGAAAAGACTAAACTGAAAACATGCAATTACAGAACCCATTGTCCAGGAGTTTTTAGCCCTGTCAGCTTTAGCATTTTTGGAAGTGCAGGTCAAGAGGCAGAAACCCTGCCTTTGTAACAACTTATCCATTTATTACACACCTAAGGGTTGCTGCATGAAGTTTTTGATAGCAGCTGCTTTTAGCCCACTGCAACTTGCAGCCGGTCTGACGCGCTCCTCAGTCGCCACATACACCAACAACAAACATCACGGTGGCAGAAGGTGACCTAAGGGGGGGATGCTGTGCAGTGGTTAGAGCACAGGACTGGAAACAGCTCAGGTTCCATTCTCGGCTCTGCCACTGACTTGCCGTGTGACTTCAGACAAGTCACTTGATGGCTCAGATTTCCCCATCTGTAAGATGTGGAAAGCACTTCTTACCTACCTCACCTACGTGAGGTGTGTTCACGTCTGTAAAGCTGAAGAGGTTTTTATTTTTTAATAAAGGTAACCAAAAAAATGTTGATCCCAGAATTTTAGCCTAAAAGTTTAGCAGACAAATCTGAAATCTTCAGTTAATTAAACCTTAGAAGTATTAGAAATGTGTCAGTAGCAAGCTGCCATACCAATGACTATAACTGAAGACCCTTACCAGGAGTAACACAACACTGAACACACAGACTTCCAGGCTCAATTTTCAGGTTAATAAAGAAATGCCAGAGGAAGATAATTCCCCCTTTTCTCTCTTACCCATGAAACAAGTAGAACTAGCTGAAACAGAAGATATTTTCTGGAAAGCAAATGAGATGAGCCAAAACACTTTTCCCCATTCCTAAACTCTAAGCCTATTAAGCACTGAAATTGGAATGCACAGCTCAGTACCCTCCTCACTGCATCTTTCTCAAAAGATGCTCCGCTCAGCAAAACTGAAGGACAAGTAAAATACGTTCGTTTATTTTTGATGGTATGACATGTATCACTATTGTCTCCGTCACCCAAAACAGTGTGGCTTCCCTACAAACAAATGTGAGAAGGTATACAGAACGCAAGGTGCACAGCAAAGAGTACGCAGAAAGTAGAATACGCACACTGCTTATGATGATGTTAGATAACTGGAAACGTTTAGGAAAAGCTACAGCTCATAAAAAGAAATAGTGCAGTAAAATTTCATAACAGGATCATTCCGATGCCTACAAAACTTCCTGAAGCAGCAACTCCCAATTTTTCACATCATAAAACACAGTATTTTTAAAAGCATCCCATTTATAAAAAAGAAATCTAGAAATAGTATTTATGTTTCTTTTGACTTATCTGCATCTCTGTAGGGGTTTTTACTCCTCCAGCAATATAACCAACAGTGCCAGCAAGCACTACAGTACCTGTATCAGAAGTATTCTGGAACACTGCACAGCAGCAAAGAGGAAACCAGCTTCGAGTAAATGACGAAATGCTCTAACACAAACTAATCTTGAAGTAACATTCACGACTTTCTAGAACACTCCTGCCTGCCTCCCTGGTTTAGGGACTTGCCTGTATCAACGAGATCTCTTTCAGCCCATCCTAGCAACTGGGCAGAACCATCACTTGGGTGTTCTGAAGTAAATTTTGGAGGGAAGAGTTCCTTACAAATTTTGTCTCTTAAATTCAAAGAGATCCTACCACTGCTTTTTGCTAATCTGCCTTTGGAGTTGAATGAAATACAGCAGAGAATTTGTAGAAGTGCCTTACTTTGTTTTCAGTAGCTAACTCTGGCTTGTCTTGCTTTCTATGCATTGTTGCCACAACTGCCTCCTGCCAGGCCTCATCTGAGTTCTGCTAGATTATCTCCTGCAGATTTCATTTAACATGAGACAAACCTTAACATGTATTTAGAGTTCTTTATTCCAGTTCCTGTGTATGCAACACAGGCTATCTGACAAACTCCAGCACAGAACTGACTTCTCACAGCTACCTTTCTGTGACTTGCTATGCGACTTAAAGAGAGCAGTAGTGAAGCTGACAATTAAAGGAACTTTGCCCCCAAACTTCCTTCTAATCACCACATACTGCTACAACATTTTAATCCATACCCACATTTGACTTTTCCCCCAGCTCCCTTCATCCACTTGTAGCTTGTCTCTGTGGTATCTCTGTTTTTAAGGAAGAAACAACCCACAGACTGGGGGAAACATTTCCAGGAACATAACCGTGGCAATTAGAGCCTTACCCCAGTTCAGAATTCTTACCTCCCCAGGTACTTCCGACTTGTGGAGCAGCAGGTATGGGGTGTACAGAGGGATGAAAAGTTGGCTGCAAATCAAGCAGATCATTTGGCAGCTTTGAAGTGCTACAAAGACAAAGTAATACAACGGTTAGAACTACCTCACAGATTTCAAGACAAGGCAAATGCTAGTGACTGTCAACAGTAAGGGAAGCTTCGATACAAACTGGTTGTTACAAAATGGGTAGAACTAAGCCAAAATCAGGCAGTCTGGTGAACTTCACCTTTTCAGTTCTGTAGAAAAGTGTTGATTTAGCAAGCTAAGTTGTATGTTACGCCAAGTGACTTATCAAAGCTGTCTAAGACAGAAAGATAACCAGTCCTCTCATCTCCCTCACAGCCCAACGCCAGGGCTGGAGCACGTTCTGTTCAGCCACTCTCGGCAGCTTTTAAAATAACCTCATGAAAGCCCTACCGTGTGACAAAAGCAGACTGTCAGAATGAACTCTGATGGGCTGCAGCAAAGTGTTGCAGCTAAATGCCACAATTCATCTCTTTCCACAATCAACCAGTGCTGAGAAACTGCCTTACATTTATGAGCTATTAAAGAACTTTAGGGAAAGCAAAATATAAGTAACCTTGCAACACTCTGTCATGCATCAGCCATGAGAAAACTCATTTAAATGTACTTTTAGGCTATCCAAAAAATGAGACCCAAGAACATCACATGGAAGTGAAGAGTGAAGTGTTAAATACAACTGCTGCAATCATTTCAAGAGTTAAACAGAAACAATAAAATTCATTCTCCTGCAGAGTTCATTTCATACTTTAAATTAGCCTTGACTTATTTTTTTATAAGAGTACCAGTGTTCAACCAGAACTCTTCAGCATACAAAATGAACCAAGATTTGCACACACAGCCACTACCATGGACAGAAGCTAAGTCACTGGGGCATCCAAGCATCTTCCTAGGTGAGACTGGCACAAGAATTTGAAGGCCAGCAGCCACATGCTAGATCTCTGTATATTCTCTCGGTGACTCAATCACTTTTATAATTCAGTTTCTAATATTTCATTTCAACAGTGATTGAAATCACATTTTGCTACTACTGCTAACAAAAAGCAGCATGGTCTGGCACAGCCTGACATGAGCAGCAGAATCAAGATAATTTTCAAGGTAAAGCTTGTCCAAATTAATGATAGGGATTAATCAGACACACTGCATCTAATAGCAAGCAACTGAACTCATGACCCAACATATCCCCTTCACAGCAGTTCCTGCTGCAAAAATCTGTTCTTTGCTGATAACAGTCACACTGCCAGCAACCAAATTTAAACATGACAAACTACCATCTGTCTTTTTAGAAGAAAATGCTCTTGTCTTCACCATGTAGCTTTTCTGGTGTTTTGAAGCAGCTTTATATGATGTTTCTATGTTTCAGACCTCTTAAGCAAGATCAGATATTCCAAGTTGGTAGTTGAAAGCACACACCCATTTCAAATATTTCGGCCTCTAAAAAGCCAAAGGGTTTTAAAGGCAAATCTTTTTCTCAAGGAAGTCTTTCAGTTACTAGTACTGACAGATTCTCTAGCTGCCAAGATGCGATTCAGCTATTTTCCTCATACTCTGTGTCAAGCAGTTTCCTACAAGACCTTTCTAATGGGGAAAGAAGGCTGTCAAGGTGCTGACTACTTCTAAAGAACAACAAAAAGCTAAAGAAGACAAGCAGATTATTATGTGAGCTCTAACAGAACTACTAAGCAATCTTAGAATCACACCCAAAGCAAAAATATGCCTTCAGAGAGCTATTTCCTTCTATACTTGATAAAAGCTCTGTACCTTCTGCTAGCGCTTGAGATCTTTCATGGAACGAAGATCACACACTTACTCATACCAACAGTTCCTGCTAGTCAAAGATCAGGATCAGTGTGCAGCGAGTACTCTTGTACTATATCTCTGCAAGTCCTGGCAGACAGATGTTCCAGATACAACTCAAGACTGCAAAACCTGCCTCTCTTCTTTCAAACCCTGTTTCAGGCTTTCTTTTGTCTGAAAGTCTACCAAGAACATTAGTTACTACTCTCCTTTTTAAAAAGCTAGAAATACAACATTAAATTCACTATTACCCTTATGACCTCCCAAACTGGATTTTTATTTTACTTCTCCCAAATTAATTTGTAAGGTTCTTTGGGGCCAAAGCACGTGTGTTTTACAGTGCCAACTGTCTGGCTCCCTGACTAAGAACAGTTACAAGGGCTGTCAGCAGTTGGTCTTACCAGAAACTATTCTGTAAACGGACAATGAAGACATACTTTTTATTTTATTTAGGGCAATAGGTTATTTTCCATCAATTTCGCCCAAAACATCGTTTTTTATCACATCACTAATGTAGGCTACACCCAACCAACCTTCTGCAACGTACACTCGGCAGCAGAAGTTTAGATGAAGCCCTGGCTGCAGCACATCTCTCAGTGAAGCAACACCATTAAGCATACCTGTTTGAAGAGCTAGGGGTAGAAAAAATATCAATGGCTGGTGTAGTCATTATGCTTCCTGCTGCAGTCGACACAGGAGAAGCTGCAGTTGTTAAAGAGGTATGAGGTTTCTTTGCAAGTTCTTTTAGACGTTGCTCCTGTTGGGAAAGTGAGTTGGCATAAGAAATCCAGAAACAGCATTTGTGTATATGACTTTGGAGTAAGTAAAGCAAAACTTAAAGAATCCTTTTTATTTATTCCACCCACTAGTGTCAGCTTACAAGAGTCAGCAGTAGCACAAATCCTTCAGAAACTATGTTAACAAACCCTCCACATGTTGTATGGTGCATGGACAGAAGATTCTACTTCCAGTCATCACAGAATGGTTTGGGTTGGAAGAGACCTTAAAGATCATCCAGTTCCACCCCCCCTGCCATGGGCAGGGACATCTTCCACTAGACCAGTTTGCTCCAAGCCTCATCCAGCCTGGCCTTGGACACTTCCAGGGATGGGGCATCTACAGCTTCTCTGAGCAACCTGTGCCTGTGCCTCCCCACCCTCTCCAGGAAGAGCTTCTCCCTGATATCTAATCTAAACCTCCCCACTTTCAATTTAAACCCATTACCCCTTGTCCTGTCACTACAGGCCCTTGGAAAAAGTCCCCCCCAGCTTCCTTGTAGCCCCTTCAGGTGCTGGAAGGTGCTATAAGGTCTCCCCAGAGCCTTCTCCAGGCTGAACAAGCCCAATTCTTGCAGCCTTTCATCATAGCAGAGGTGCTCCAGCCCTCTGAGCATCTTCGTGGCCTCCTCTGGACTCACTCCAACTGGTCTATATCCTTCTGATGTTGAGGGCTCCAAATAAAACCCCCACTGCAAAAACTTTGCCTCCAAAATCTCTGGATGTTGAATCTGTGGGGGCAGCTGCGAGGTTCCCCCAGGCCACACATGGCAGAGGCCCTTTTAAAATTATTTAATATTAAAGTATTAATTATTCAATGTATTAATAAGTGCCTTTTTTCCCTTTGGCTCCTTTAAGAATCTCAGTAAGCTGTCAATAAGAACATAGGAAGAGTCTTTTCAATTAAAAATTCTGTATGCTTACCTTTAAAGCTTTTAAGCGAGCCTGTTCTTCCTCTAACGCAGCTTGTTTTTCCCTTTCATCAACTTTTGTGAGGGACAGGCCAGTGCTTGCAAGGGAAGAGACCGCATTGGAAAGGGTGGTAGCCCTACAGGAATTGGGGAGGAGCAAAGCTGGCTGTTAGCAGGTGACACGTGATAGGAACCACTAAAAAACACTTTGCTTGTATCCACCCCATTCCCTTCTGAACTCTCTATAACACTGGTTGTATCTTACACTGTGCAATACCAAGCAATGGTTTAAATAAGATCCACTGCATGAACAGCAACATGAACACCCCTGGAAAGAATGATATCTACTAGTTTGTATTTTATCCTTAGATGTTTTCCCTCCAAACTGCATCACAGAAATCATGTTTTGAGCCTTTGCTCTTTTCCTGTTTGCATAAGATGGCACTGTTTATAGGTAAATGGGAACCACTGAGAATCTGGGCTCCAGTTCAAGTTGTTGCCAAATTAACAGGTTTAGTTCAGAAACTATCAATGCAACCAGTATATCCCAGAGGAAAGTATGCAATTTATCAAGTTTACGAGTGTGCAAAAAGGTTTAAAGCAAATATATAGCTTTTAAAACAAATTGATCCTACAAAAGGAAGTAAATATTCTGAAAAGTAGCTAAAAAAATGGTGCTAAGCCCTAATATTGTCACTAAAATAAAACAAGAACATTAAATATTATGGCTTAGTTTTTTGAACATGCAATAAAGAAATGCTATCTCATTTTGCAAGTGTTCTCCCATTTAAACAATTAAGTTAGTTGCCTAGTGGACTTCTCTAGATTGCATTTTGTGATTCAGCAAGCACTCAGAATCAGTGAACGCCTTTTACCATATACAGGATGGCTTTAATCCACAATTACTTTTAAAATCCTTTCTTAATTTAAGGACTTCTGGAAGCATTTCCTTGCTTTTGATAAAAAAAGCATTGAGAAGTTGAGATACAAGAGTCTAGGAACTTTAATAATTGTTGTATACCTTACAGAAGTCTAATTATTAACATAAAATGAACATTTGTAGGTAGTAAATGAAAACAACCCTTAGCTGCTCTTCACAAGTTCAAGATTAACCGTTAACAGTGTAACTACTGGAGAAGGGGTTCTACAGCAAGTGCTTGCAGCTCCCTAGATACCAGTTCTGCTGACCTGGAAGAAGCTGTAGTAAATACGCAGCAGAAGTTATGATAACTTGCTGTCCTATCGTTGTGAATGCAGCATCTTCAACGTAGCCTACACAAACCTTAGTTGATGATGAAACGGAAAATAATGGATTTAACATTTGATTCAACAACTGTTTAAAAGGATAAAAGCATAAGCACCTGCTTGCAGCTGTGGAATCTTTGATTTTCTTCCCTTCTAGAGAAGCTAAATGTTGTTCCAAAGCATCAAGAAGGCTACTCGGTGCCTGTAAAATGAGAGATTTTTCAAATCTGTTCCCCAGTGTAAGGCGAAGCAATCGAGTAGTTACAAGACTTTCGGAGAATGCAACAGTAGGGCAACTGGTACACCAGCTCAGAATAATTCTACCACATCCTGGCATCCTGTACATACTTAACTACTTAAAATATCAGGTGATGTACTCTCCTCACTACTTTAACCTGTCATGACAACTCACCAGGAAGTACTAAAATATATCAAGAGATGTTAAAATGAACAGCTAGGAAAGAGCAAGCAATCGGAGGCAGTATTTCAAGAGACACTAAGAAGGAAATTGTACTTAAAGACATTTCTATGTGCATGCTCTGCAAGCCTTCACGATGATTTAAATGGGCATATAGCCAAAAGCAAGCTTGCTAAAACCCACAGCTTCTTAATATCGTAGAAAAGTTTCATTATGTCAACTCACAGATACAAATTGTGTCTTCAAGCATGGTAGAAAAAAGATTATCTTAAAACTCAATTAGAGTATGACAGAAATTATCTGTAATATTTTACAATAGGATCACTGCATATAAAAGCCAGGCTCGGACAGAGGTTGGATTTAATCACAAACTTGGAAATAACTTGGTGACAATGCACGCAGGAAAGCGTAAGTGAATGCCATAATGCCAAGTTCTTCTGATTACGCAAGCCCCAAAACAGACATGTACTGGCAAACATATAATAGGTTTATCTACCTGTGAGAGATCTGGTATGTCTCCTCTGTCAATTCCAACTTGCTGTAATAAAACAAATGAGCTTTAGAACCTGTTTGCTTTTGTTAAAGGCAGAGAAGCACAAAAAGCAAACCACCGTAGGATGAAGTCATTTAAGAAAGCACAAACCTGTCCATATACATTTTAAATCTCCACAGTCTGAACTCTATAATGGTTGATTATAATAAACTCTTCTGTAAGCATACACACACTTGAAATAGGCGTTAGAGGTATTTTAACAGATACAAACTTAGAAATAGAAGCGAGTAAGAATCAAGTGTTTCAGAATTTTAAAGCTGGCAAAGTTTGCCTATTTACCACAAATTATATGGTAAATCCTCATACCTGCTGATGTAGAGCGTGTATTTGCTAAAGCAAAACACTACCAAAGTTTTGCAAAGAAGCTGTTTTCTAAAATGCAGATCAAACTTAAG
This sequence comes from Eurypyga helias, assembly GCF_000690775.1. Taxonomy (NCBI): domain Eukaryota; kingdom Metazoa; phylum Chordata; class Aves; order Eurypygiformes; family Eurypygidae; genus Eurypyga; species Eurypyga helias. Next base: position 12,046 of record NW_010256727.1, on the reverse strand, counting down.
ATGTTCTGCCGCCGGATATACACAGCTACAACAGAAAGATTAATACCCTCAATTTCAGGGTAGTGTTATCAGCTGAGGAGAGCTGAAGGTAGCATCTCTGACAGAGATATCCTGTCAGGACCGAGAGCAGGCCAAGCTTTACAGCTTGATTTTTTGTTGAGACACATGAATAATGAAGGAAAGCAAAACAAGAACAGGAGCCCATCTCAACTGAGGAATCCCGTAATACTAGGACATCAATTCAGCAATCCTTCAGAAATAAGAATGTAACAGAGTAAATGAATTTAAAAAAACTCCACAAACAAAACATTTTGCAAGGTAAGTGCTTTTTCCTCTATAAACACACCTATAAGCCAAGACATCTTAAAAAACACCAAATCACACGTTCATCTGCTTGTTTCAATTTCTTCTTTGTGAAGCTGTTATTTCATCTAAAACTGATGGCAGAATTGCGAGTTTCAAACTAGAATCATAGAAAGCAGAGATCACCATGAAGTTACTTTAATTGTTAAACACAAGGCTCTTGTTCAAAGAAAAAGCTCTCAATTATTATGTAACTGAGGAAATTTTAAAATGCATATTTATACCCCTTCCTTGCGCACAAGATAAACCAGTAAGTACTTTGCAGTCAGGTTTTTCACTACAGTCCTCACATGAGCTAATTACTAGGGTAGACTCTGACAAGATGCCCCTTGATGGAACTGCAATTAAGCTGGAAAGAGGAAGTAACTGCTTTATTAGAAAATAAGTACTTTACAAGCTGTTTCAAATAAAAGGCAAAGTTTAGCTGACTGAAGTTTACCTCTGCAACTTTAAGGAACTCCGAGATCCGTGTCATTCTAGTGAGGAACTTCTTGTATATATCAAGGCCTTCTTTGCACTGGTTCTTTTTCATATCAAAGTATTTTTCTATAAACAGTAAGAATACTCGCATTAAATAAGAAACCAAGCATTCTGCCAAGGATATGCAAAGTAAAAGCATATAAAACATGACAAACAAAATGCCTGCAGATTGATTTTATGATGTTAACTGCAGAACTCACTATGCCTAATTTGCACCAAGTGGCAAAAGCTCCGTTGCCCGTGAGCTAACAGTCACAACATGCATGCAGCTACGCCTTACCTTGCAGGCACTGCATCGCACACAACCCCCCCGAGCAGGGCAACCAAGCTTAAGAATAGGTCATCTAAAGAAATGTTTATTCATCCTCTTGGGGTAAAACAAAAAAAGGCAACTTTACCATCTGGCAGACAAAGATCTAGTCTATTCCAGTGGCCACGTATCAGGGAAGATTTTGATATTCCCTGCCAGACTGGTGCCTCCTGTTATGGTGTGGTCTACAATGACATGCTTCTGATGACGAAGCACCGGTGCTGAAAGTGAGAGGGTCCCACCCTCCTTGAAATGGCACTTACAAGGCCTGTTCCTATATTAAGTTTCACTCAAAATATGAGCGAAAGCAACTGCATGGTAGTTCTTCTTACTGAGGCTTCAGACTGGAAGCACAACTTAGCTGTACTGACTGATTTTGCTTTACATTTTGGAAGCACTAGGTAGTAACAGCAATCAAGTAGCTTGATCCAATCACAGAATACAACCAAAATGAGAAAAATCAGATTCCTTTCAAATCAGTTTTTCAAATTCAGGCCCACCTACATCTCCAGTGTGTGCAAGTGAAAAGGCCTGGAGCCTGAATTTGTAATTCCCCTTAGAATGTGAGATATGCTCTAAACACATAAGCCAACCAATCATTAAAACCAACTAACACTAAAGCTTTGATAGCCAAGCAATCACAGATGCTGTGACTGCAAATCTGTAACTGAACATAACTTAAGAAACAAAACCTGATCCTGTTTCTTTAAGAAACACACATCAGTACCATGATGGGTTTGCCATGAAGCTCAAGGAGATTAAAAAATCCCCAAACCCGAAACAGAGACATGCAAGAAAAAATTAACCAAAGAATTTTTGAATTGGCCCTGCTTTTGTGTTTGCCCTTTTTTTTTTTTTATAAAACACGATGGAAAATGCAATTGGCCGGAAAAACCTTGGAAATAAAATCTGACTTGGAAATAACAGTAATATTTTGATGTTTTACAGCAAGACCGTTTCAACTTCTCAAAGAGCAGCAGCTCTTTTGTGACTGTTTACTGAGTTCCCTCCCCAAAGTTTAACATTGCAGAAAGCAGTTATATTTACCCAAGAGGTTAATAATCCCTTCGTTATATGCCGCGAACAGTCTAATGGCATCTTTGAAGAGAAGCATGAAGGCAGCATTAATTACACCATTTGTAAGTTCATTGCTATTGACCTAGGGAGATTAGAGAAAAGTTAATTTAACTGAATTGATCCCTTATTGGAAAACTTCTAGTTGAACTCCAGTCCTCTATCCCAAGGCGTGCTTCCCAATCCTCTCTCTGGTGATTAATGGACAGTAGCAGCAGAGCAAATCAGCACAGGATCACTCAGCACAGAACTAAATCAAATCATTTTGGCAGACATTTTTGTTAACTAATGTTAATGTTAACTAAAAGAAGAGGGCAGAAACAATCAATTTTTAAATGAACAAACCATTCTTACACAATGTACACAACAAACAATGCTAATTTAGCACAAAGCATCCTCTCCAGTGAGCATCCTTTCTTTTTTCTGCTTTCTTGGGGGTATATCAATGAACAAAAAAGATTTGTGCTATTTAAGTTGTGCAGGTAACATGGAACCAAGCTCAAGAGACTTATCTACTTATTTTACAAGCTTGTGAGGTTTGTACAACCGAGTGAACAGTATGTTAGACATGTACATGCTGCTACACTTACATTGAAGTCAAGTAGTGCATCCATTTGATTCTGTATAATTGGTACAGTTTTTAAGAGTTTTTCTGTGCTCATTGTTCTCATCACTCCATCGGCCCTGTTATGCAAAACAAAAGAAAAGTCTTCACCTGAAGTCTGAAGGCAAATGTTAGTGAGAAACATAAAGCAGAAAATAAAATGGCTTATCAGAGAAAACACTGAAATCATTGCCATTCAAAGCAGGCATTTTGATGTTCAGGAATGCTGACTAGCCAAAGCAACTGTAATAACTGCAGCGTACAAAAGCTACACACTTATTTGGCCAAAATATGAATGCAAGATTAAGTTTTATTCAGAGGAAATGGAACTGATAGTGCCCAGAAATGTAGCAGAGCTGTGATGCTTCAGGTAACCAAAAAATGCTCTGAAGGTTATTTCCTGAGCCAATTTTTACCTATGCTTTTCCAATCACCTGATTATTATTTCGTGTCACACTGGCTGATTGTTTTCAACTAAAAGCAGTAAGAAAAACAACACTCCAAGAAAAGCAACAATCGAGGAAGAGAATAAATCATCGCAGTGACACAAACAACTGCTCTCTGTAAGACAGATCAAACAGCCTTGCAGCGGCATCAGCACGCACACAGCAAACCAAACGCTTCCCACAAGTGCGGATCTCACAGTGCATCTGCACAGAACAGGCTGCGGCTGTGCTCCAGGCTGGAAAGAAACGGAGAGCACGCTGCTTCCAGCTTTCTACTTGTGCCATATATTCCACCTCACAACAAAGAGCAACTGCAAAAACAACATGGCAGGGTATGGGAGCAGAGCCCCTGTAAAAAAGTGAGGGGGAATGGTCCCCTTCTGGTGGTAGCACAGAAGGATCTCCAGGCACGTGCTGTGGGCTAAATAATTCACCTTGTTAGGCCTAAAACATCTGATTATGTGTATTATCTGATTAGTGGGTGCATTCTGCACCCACCTGACCACACACATACCCTCTATGCGGAGAAGGTGGTGTTTGATGTCGCTGGGGCTCCGACCACCCCTTAGGGCAGAAACAGTGAGAGGAGCCCAAGCATTCCCCTTTCACCTTACCACCACAGTTCAAAACAAAAAATGGACTGTACAGTATTAGCAAGGAGGTACAAGGGATTTGGATAGTCTTCTCAGGCCAGTTTCAAATGGCTGTGTAACACTAATGCAAGGTATCATTAGGCAGCCCACTGCTGCATTCATCTCATTTAACGGGTTTAGGTTGAGGCTTTTGTGGGTCAGTTAATTCTTAAGTTACCCTCTGTAGGAATGGCAAAGGACACCCAAATGTGAAACTGAAATTATGATTTTAACCTTCAAAAAGCACTGCATACAAAGATAATGGACAAAGATGGGAAGACTTGCAATTGTGACCAGTACATCCTTTCCAGCCTCCCCAATGAAGATCTCCAGATTTATTCCATCAATCCCTACAACACGTAATTTACCCAACTACTGGTGCTCTGTGCTGTTTCACATGTAAACAGGTACCTAGTCTCAAAGAACTGATTCCTCAAAAGGAGCTCACTTTCCGGGGAAAATTTTAATTCCTGTAGACAAACTCTTTTGAGGAACATAACTACAGTGTTCTGTCAAAACTATGAACTGTATTCCCTTCACAAAGGTAGTGAAATTCATACTGACATTGTGGGACAAGAACAGAGAAACACCAGGAAGGACTGCAAATTGGTTCAGGAAACATCCAGCATTTAAACACTCCAGAGCTAGGAACTGAAGTTAATTGTGTAGTGCCCTGTACTACATACAAGACAAAATAACCTTGTGATCTACTGTGTAAGATTGTCCAAACTTCTACTTTTTTGATATATTCTTTGGTGCGCACCACTTTGTTTCTTTATATTAAATCATTAATGTTTAAAGTTAAATTACAATAACTGAAGTAAAATATTTTTGCAACATACATAACTGGGCAGTTGAGCCTTTGTGTGCCACGGGAGTTATCCTGCTGAGAAAAGCAGACACGTCTGTACTAAGCTGGAGCCAACATCAGTGTTTTCCACTTGAGTGACAGACCCAAGACAAAACCTCAAGATAAGCAAAACAAAATACAGTCCTTACCCTCTTTTTACTTTTGTGAAGTCAAAAGCCACTTGTCTATAGGAAACTGCCTTTTCATTCAGATACCTACTATACCGTCTGATAAACGTTGACATGTCATAACCTGAAAAAACAAGTTTCAGAAGCTTAATTGCTTACCTGGGCAATTAAAGATCACAAAACTTAACCCTAAATAAAGTTTAAGGTATTAACACAAGACAGCTTCATTATATTATTGCCTGATTTTGTATAGTTAACCTTTGTTACCAAGAACCAAGTACGTCACTGTAGTCGTCACATGACTCAAACAGACAATGCTGCACATAGCTAGAAGATGGGAACTATGTAGGAGTTTACACTTCACCTCCTAAGGAAATTACTTCCAAAAGCAAAACAAAAGTATTTTTATGCAAGTTCCCTGATACTATGATAGAAATTACTACTAAAAAAATTACACGATGCATTCACAAAGGTGTTTGCACCAACTCCACAAAACATTCTCTCATTTACAACTCAACACATAAAAAAACCCCTAAAAAGAAACATTAAGACATGATATAATTTTTTCTATGTTAAGACAGTGGCAATAGGAAATGTTTTGATAACTGTCAGTCTATACAGAACAAGAAAAAGATCTGTTCATAATCTATACTGAGACCGTGGAAGTAAAATGAGGCAATTCAGTAGACCCTAGGTTATCACCGAGAAGGTTTCTGTCCCCAGGCAACCACTCTCGTAGGTGTGCTTCTTTTAGCATACCTGTGGCAAAAATTGGAACCAGCTATATGAAAAGCCACATGGAAAGTAAGAAACCACCTCAGGATGCAAAAAACCCAAAAACCAGATGTATGAGCAGCATACATATAATCTATATGTACCATCAGCACTGCACTGAACTGCAGCGTAAGAGTTTGGAGGGGTATTCACTTGAAAAATCTGAATCAGAGAGAAAACATCTACTCATAAAATTAGTCTCAAAGCTGGATGGAATGGTCTTCAAACAATCTCCCAAAAAGTTGTGGGTTTTTTTTTTTGACACAGTTTTTGTTTCACTAACATGACATATCTGAAGTACATATGATGCATTTTTTTGAAATTTAACTTACTAATCAAAATATACCTCTCCAAACAGAGAAATCTCTTCAGAAATCGGAGGGATACTAAGCCAGATCTGTTTAGCTAAGAAAGTTAGAAACATAAGTCTTTCCAAAAAGATGCAACAAATTCTGCCAGGAGCCAGCTTCTGCCATGCCACAAGAACATTTTAAGTTAAGAAACACAGTCTGGGGTGAAGCAGACAGAAAAATCACTTCTTAAATGGCACAGTGCATTAGAGTTACCAAGTTGTATTTAGTGTCCCGCAGCACACTACCAACATTTAATGAAAAGGAGGCCTTACCTTGCAATCCACTTTTGTCTAGGAAATTGCTCAAATTAAACAATGTGTTTCTGGACGCCAGATACTGGATAAAACGCTAGATGAAAGAAAAAAAAATCAATGCTTTTACTATATCACCAATGAGCTAGAACTGAGGCAACAGTACTAGAAACTCTTTATCCAGCTTACGAAATTCAGCTTTTATTCTTTAAGACATTTAAAATATGGAAACTATCAGAAAAACTCAGATCTGTTTTCAAATGAAGCTACTTATTTATGTAAAAATCTGAACAAATCAGTCATGTAGATACTGCCTGAAGGCCTCTGACTGAAATATTTTGTTTATTCTAAGCCAGAACATGAAACTGAAAACATATGAAAAAATCTTCTCAAATATGTTCTTATTTTACAGGCTCAGAGTTGTTTGACTAACTTCAATTTTGTAACAGTTGATTTCATTTTGCCAATTAGCCAAGGCATCTTTCCTCAGCATACAACTGTAATAGTACTTTGCTTAAATATGAAAATCAGGTGATCTAAAGATTTGTTTTGTTATAGATAAAATGTTAAGTAAACACACAAATCCATATAAAACATTAACACAGTTATCACACTTCGTACAACTCACTAGTTACAAACAATTCTCTATTAAGTTTCACAAAATGAATGATGCTATTTTCATCCTGTAAAGACACATTTCAGATCATGGCCAGCACATCTTCATTTAGTAGGAAAGAAAATTTTGTCTTATGAACCACTTTATAGGGAGCTGCTACAAAAATAAACCAATCATTCACTTGCAGTAACATTTTGACAGAGGAAAAAGTAATGCTGATTAGCGTAACATGTATTTTCATTAGCATAAAACATATAGTTTACACAGAAAAAAAAAGACTGGAGAAGAATAAAGGCACTCAGTACTTCGCAATAAAGGAATTATGCAAAAGCTGGAAGACCAAACGCTTTTCATCTTTTTTTACAAAGGGATTTACAGATTCTCTATAAACTTTAGACATTCTCCTAAGCACTCGATTTCCATGTTTATTATTCACGTATTATTTCTAGCTCTGAAAAGTTTCATCTGGACCCGCAATCTTACCCTCATTACTCTTAACAGATTTGTCAGGCAAAATTGGTTTGGCAGTTTTATAGGTAAAGTACTGCAGACAGCGGTCCCATGAAATACCTTTAATTACTACAAAGTGTTTTGGTGTGAGTTTTAAATGTATATGACTCAAAGTGCAAGCACAGCAAAAGCGTATAGACTGTATTTGTGAAAGTGTCTGTAATGCCAGCGATAATGCTTAAGTCAACATGAGAAGTTTGCCCTCTTGTGGCTTACTTAGCTTCAAAGAACAGATTTTCACCACGACCAGAAATACTCTGCAGCTAACCTGCAAGAGAAACCAGTATTTTTTATTTAAAAAAAAAACCCAAAACCTTAAAATGCCCCCCAACCCAGCCAGTCAGCCAGAGGAAGCAGTTCCACAGCCTACAAGATCTCTGAATGCAACCTGAAATGAAAAGTTTTGGTCCTCTGTACAGAAGCCAATTTGTAATTTTCTAAAGCTATCCCTCTTAATTCCAAGATCTGGACAGCTTACATTATACTGACCATTTGCAGTAAAAGGAATGTTTACAAACACTTTGTCAGAAAGCCTTAACAGCATAGTTTTTGGGTTTTAAATGAAGAAAATTTAGGCTGCTGCTATACCTGGCATGGCATTTTGAAAAAATAAGGGCCCAAGCGAATTCAGGTTGTGAACAAAAAAGCTTATTCCTTTCTGTGTAAATCGGGGTTCTGTTTGTTTAAGCGTTCTATGGTGTTATTTAGATGTTCACACTTGAAGCCAGCTCGCAGGCACACGTTTGTCTTCACTAGAAAAGGTTAAGGGTGATGGTGGAAATCAGCTCAGAATTGAGTTATCTGGGAGAAAAGTCCATCTGGATTAGCTAGAGCATGAACTTCAGAACGCTCCCATTGGCAGCTTTCAGAATCCCATTCAAGTTAATTTGTGTGGGTTTGGTTGGTTTATTGTTAGAGTAACACCACAGAAAAAGGTACCTCCAGCATTCAGGACACATTTTTGATTCTCAAATTACCAAAACTTGAAAGTAGAAACAAACTAGGTAGACAAACATATAATGAGGTCTGGGTTCACACAAAGTTAGACCCAAAAAGGTAAAACTGAAGATTTCCTCACAATGATAATCAGTTGAAGCACTGAGCTGACATTCACAGGAATGAAGTGCTGTAACTGTTCTCAGCATATTGTATTTTTGTATTACCTCATTTCCATACACCATTAGATGATGGGTTGTGATGAGAGATTTGAAGACCACTACCCAGCTACTGTTAGTAGTTCTTTCAAACAAACTGTCTGCCAGCTGTGGGATGTTGACATTCATCTCATTTGTGCACTGGATTAAATCTGCAATACAGAAATTTTACTGTTGTCATTATGAGTTCTATGAAGGAAGATCAGTAAAAATATCAAAAAATAAAGTACACTCACATTATATAGTAATATTTCCTATGAAAACTGAGGGGTATTCCAGTAAAATAAGTGGTTTCTTGAAAAGCACCGTGGCACTGGTCTAACAGAACCTTAAAATACAAACTCCGCTCTACTCACTGACAAGATTCCTGGTCCTCAACTGCTTTTGCAGTTGCCTTAGAAGGTCCTGGAACAAAAGTACTGTGACTTAGAATATCTCTGACTAACAACTCCCAGCTTTCAAACACCTAAAGCATTAACAGCATAGTAATTCTTGTATGGTGCAATTTATTCAAGTTTTACTGGATGATTATGATTAGAGTTAATTGTGAGCCTCAGATTTCTGGCCTCTTAGTGGAAGAGTAAACCCTTCTAGACATTGGTTCTATGTGAGTAATAAAAGATTCAAACACTGCTTAGTCTTGATAAAACGCAATCAACACCTTCAAAAGGGCAAAGGAAATGTTAAGTGAAAAAACAAGCCTCTAGCTACAATGCCAGAAGCTGACAGATGACTTGAATTAAAACAAAGTGGGTTGCTAACTGAAGAGATGGTTTGGAGCACAGCAAACCCCAACGTTGGCCAGCTAAAACAAAAAATAGCTGATTTTTGTTGAACCTGGACTTCCAGTAGACAAGATCTAGACACTCTTCAAATAGGTTGTTAAAGAAAGTTACCCTTCTCTATCTTTCTACTACATTTGCTACTGTCACAACTGTATAACCATGATTAGCCAAACTTATAATACAGCAAATACAATTATGTGTAATAATCCACTAAGTTATTTCCAAATGCCAATGAAGGATGCAATGACTTAAGATCATAATGTTATAGTGACAAATATAATAGGAGCAACCATATTGTAGTGACAGGACACAACTACTGTAAGTGACAGGACAAGGGGTAATGGGTTTAAGTTGGAAGAAGGGAGATTTAGATTAGACATCAGGAAGAAGTTCTTCCTGGAGAGGGTGGGGAGGCACTGGCACAGGTTGCCCAGGGAAGCTGTGGATGCCCCATCCCTGGGAGTGTTCAAGGCCAGGCTGGATGAGGCTTGGAGCAACCTGGTCTAGTGGAAGGTGTCCCTGCCCATGGCAGGGGGGTTGGAACTAGATGGGCTTTAAGGGCCCTTCACAACCCAAACCATTCTGTGATTCTACAATATTAACACACTCAAAAGTGATACATAGCTTGCTACCATTTAATATGAAGCTTAACTAAATGCAACATAGTACTGATAACATTTTACTACTAATACCACCCCACAAATGGAGTTTTTTCACCCAAACTGCCAGTCCTGCCAAAGGCCACAGCTCAAAAAGTATCGAGACTTGAGTAAGCCCTATGCCTGCCTGTTGATGGGCTACTACGACTAACTGGAAACCTCCATTTAATCTGAAGGCAAATGGTTAACCTTTGAAGAGAGTTTATATTTTGCTATGAATATTTATTCATCATGAAGCACACCTCCAGCCCTCCCTCCAGCCAGAGGAGCAGGTAAGCATGGCTACCACAGACTCTGAACTAGTATGGTCAGAACTGAAAAAGCTGCTACGTACAAGTTTATGTATTAAAGGAAGCAAGCTGGAAATGATTTCCACATTCAAAATGTAACAAGATGAAGAGATTAGCCATTCCTTTATCTCCAAGTAAATCTGTGATGGCTACAGGCATGCATGACCTCATTTTTAAGTCACGGTTATCTATTATTGGATGATGATTTGGGGCTGTTAAGACAATGCTAAGATATTACTCAGCAAGAAACATGCACCGAGCTGGATCATTAAAAGCAAGCCCTGCAGCTTCTTGATCTTCAGGTCTTCCCACCTAAGTAATAACACCAGCAGTTTTGTGCAAGGTTATCTGCAGGAACGCACATTAAATACAAAGGTATATACATCACACGATGCCATAAATTTGGGGGTAAGAGCTGCAGATGCATATTAGAAAGCGAGAACTTCTATTCTTAAATGCTACATTTGACAACTAGTCAACAGTAACAAAGAAAGAGGTGCTATTGAAAATCTGCTAACACTACTAAAAGAAATTATATCCATTCTAGATGATATTTTGTGCCAGAAGAAACGTTTTCTGAAATGCCATTGGACTTTCAAATCATGTTTTGGTATCTGCTGCAGTGTGTAAAAGAAAACAGGCTCTGTAACCCAGCAGAAAATCATCCCTCACAGAACTGATGAGTGTTTATGTGAAAGGCATATGAATGAACACGGGGGGTGGGGAGGAGAGGGCAAGCATGTTAGGAAGGAGAACTGGTAGCCAACTGGGGGAGAATATAGGCAGGAACAGAAATACAGAGGCAAGTCTAGCCTTGAATGGAAGGAAGCAAATCTGCAAATGCAAACAAGGGGAAGAGTCACTATGATGCCAGTTATTACAAACCAGATTTAGCAAAATACGAAGTTTCTTTCTCTACAAAAGGCAGGTTGAACACCACAAACACTTCATAACCTGGTATGTGCCGATAGCCCACAGTGCCCACGTACATTTCAGAAAAGTTACGTCTACCTAAAATCTTCTTTGAAAATATTTGCATGAGCAAGGCTTAATTAGGTAAAGAAATATTTGTACAGCTAAATCCAGATTAGATCAGCAATTTTTGTGCTAACCATAGCATAAGCAGCATAGTACAGACACAGCAGAAGACACTTCCCTGCATCCCACACTGCTGCACTGCCTGTTCGGGAAGACTGTCACATACAGTGTTCTAATTTATTCTGTTCCCACAGACAGCCTTCATTAAGGGAGAAGGACAAATATATAATTATTTTCACATCCTACACTTTACACAACTCATCTCACAGCCACCTATGAAAATACTAGCTATGTATTTTGAAACTTAAGTGCCCAAAGCAACATATCTCAAGACTGCTAGTTACTGGGTATGGTATGAGCAATGAGACAGTCAGGTATACAACCCAAGGGCAAGGCACTAAGGGGAATACCTTTAACCTTAGAGAAGAACAAGGGGGAAAAAAAAAAAAGTAAAGCAAAAAAGGATAAACCTTGGTGAAAGTGTGATGACTGGTACACAGTCATCTTGTCATAGGAAAGGAGGAGGATTGAATACTTATCCCCATCAATACTACAGAAAGTCACTCTCTCTACTGATCATCTGCATTAATGCCCACACCACCTCACAGCTGAAAAAGAAACCCTCCTGGCAAGTGAAAACCACCTTCTTGACTCTAAAAGCTGCTACAGCTTCCATAGCACAAGACACACAGCATGCACATGTAAAATTGCCCTGCACCTGGGTTGGGG
>NW_010256726.1:0-624 GCF_000690775.1 Eurypyga helias | reverse complement strand
GACCCCAGGGGGACACCACTCGCCAGAGGCGTCCAACTAGACTCTGCCCCATTGACCACAATTCCCAGAGCTCTTTCCTTCAGCCAGTTCCCAACCCACCTCAATGCCCAATGGTCTTCCTAAGCTTGTCTATGAGGATGCCATGTACAAATGACTCTCAGAAACAGATTTTGAACCCTGGCTCAATGCTCATTTGAACACAATGCCTCACAGATGAGGCAGCAGTAAGTTTCATGGCAGGGCTGTGCACAGTGAAGTTCTCACAATATCTGATTCTCCTGTAACTGGATTCAATTACAAATCTTCAAGGCTTAAAAAAAAAAAAACAACAAAACCCGAACTGTTACTAAGTTGCTGTCCACTCTCTATATTCCGTTGCAACATCAGCAAAACACAGTATTTCATTACTACGCTGTTAAAATATCCACCAACACCAGGGGCGTAACACAATTCCCGCAGACTCAGATCTGCTCAAGCCATTTGGCTGGAGTTACTCGGAGTGAGGAGGGCTTGGTGCCCGCCGAGAAGGCAGATTGCCAAACATAACCCACAGGCTAGGATTACTGCCCACCGATTTGTCTCTCACCCACCAGACCCACGGGGGGCCAAGCTCCCCGCGGCTGG
>NW_010256725.1:15236-16008 GCF_000690775.1 Eurypyga helias | reverse complement strand
GCGGGGCGGGGGGAAGCGCCTGCCCCGGGGGAGGGCGGTTTTGCACGGCTCTGGGCTCGGTCTTTCCGTCCGCGGCGCCGCGGGCCGTCCGGCTGGAAGGTCAGAGCGAGCCCGAGGTGTGGGGCGAGGGATTTGGGCCCTTCGAGGTCCCTGGGTTTGCCGGCCCACAGCTGTCGAATGGCACTTGGTTGTGTGTAGAGGCCCTTGAACACCCGGCGTCTTGATGAGGCTTGGCAGTGCTTCAGCGGGCTGTAAAGCCGTTACAAACCCTCGTGCTCCTTCCACGTGTATCTGCAATAAAAAATGGAAAATGGGTACCCGCTGGTTGAGTTCGAGAAATTATATATAAAAAAAGAAAGATGACCAAATCTCAGCCAGCTGCGTGATGTGCCTTCACTGCAGTGGGGCTGCTTGCCTTCACCACAGTGAAGTGCTCCGTCTCCTTCGCAGTTTCATCCCATGCATCGGCAGTTTTCAGAAAAGGAAACTAGAGGCAAGGCTGTGTGCCACATTTGTGGTTAATATCAAGGTTCTGAAACTTTCAATTGCATATGTTTTTGCCCCAAATATTTTTACTTCCAGAAATTTTCCTATCTAACCTCAGCGAAGGTTAGTAAGCAGTTAGCTGCTTACAGGGTGACTGACAGTGCACAGTGTACGCCACTACTGGGCTGTAACATGTGAAATCACAGAACGGTTTGGGTTGGAAGGGACCTTAAAGACCATCCAGTTCCAACCCCCCTGCCATGGGCAGGGACACATTCCACTAGAC
>NW_010256725.1:0-15064 GCF_000690775.1 Eurypyga helias | reverse complement strand
AAAAAGTCCCCCTCAGCTTTCATGTAGCCCCTTCAGGTACTGGAAGACTGCAATGAGGTCTCCCCGGAGCCTTCTCTTCTCCAGGCTGAACAAGCCCAATTCTCTCAGCCTTTCTTCATAGGAGAGGTGCTCCAGCCCTCTGAATCTGAATACAGCTCGGGGTTTTATGACTAACTTTGAAAATTAGGAATTGCCCTGCGTCAGAGTATTTGGGAGAAAAGCTGCAAGACAACTGTAACAGGGTAACATAAAATTTTCTAAGGAACTGTTCAACACAGTGATCTTTGTTATTGCTGATACCAAAATGTTTATTTGGCATAAACACAGCATATTTGAGTGTGATGCTTTCTACTTAAATTCATTACAAAATAGGTCGAAAATAGCATGCAGCATGCAGGTGATGACCAGAAACTTTAAGGTCAGATTCTTAATGATTTCACGTGTAAATTGAATATTTACATATATATATGGGTTTTTAAAATTTATTGCAATGTTACTTTCTCTCAGCTGTGCAAATCATCTCACTTCAAAGTAAAATAAATGATGACATAACTGTTTATTTTGTAGATGGCCGAATCCCAGCCTCAGGAAGGAAACTATGGTAGCTTGGTAAAGATGGTGGAGGACCTGAACAGGGACTTAGAAAAACATTTGGAGGAAATGGAAAAACTAACAGGTACAGGTCTTTATTAAAAGAACTATATGGATTTGTCTATTAGAGTGAAGCATGAAGATTTATTATTTATATTTATTGCTGTAAACTTCCATGTGATAGAAGTGGAAGTGGAAACAATTGCCATCAACTAATGCCCTAATGTTCTTAATTGAGAGAAAGTTTGCAAACAATCTAGATGTTTCAGATGGCTCTGATTTGAAAATTAATAGGTGATGGATGCTCAGTTCAGAGTGGTGATTGAAAACAGAAATAATAATCAGGTATTTAATTTACAGTGATTAAAAGGTAGTATATAAAATGAGATTTAATTCTGAAAAATGGTGGGATACATAGTACCTCTCAGGTCAGTGCATGACATGTTTAATTCCTCAGAATAAAGACTTATGTGCAAATTTAATCTTAGTCCTGTATGAATGGAGAGGACTACATATTCCTCTCCATGTGCTCCAACAATTCTATAAGAAACTGTGTGCAACCAGCAAGTATAGATGGAAACTGTTCATTAAATTATTTGTAATTAAACACAATGTATGAGTACCATTGAGAAAGTCAATTTATGGTAAAACAAAAGAGAAAGTATGCAATATGTGCTAAAACTATTTGCTCTGCTTTATCAGATACTTGTTAGTTCAAAACCAATTTAATTATTAAAATTGCTCTTAAAACCTTTCATCTCTGTGCTGCAACCTCTTTCTCACCTCATACAAGCCTGACTGTAACTATTCTGGCGAAAGTATGTGGTTCATTTATTTTAAAACAGTCTGTTGGTGTCTTTCTGATTGTTTAATTTTTAGGTAAAAGTGTCCATCTCCCTTTTGTAATTTACACCAGCATACTTCCATGCTGAAGAATTTTGAGACATTTATGAGGAAGTAATACTGAACAGTCTTTTATTTAATCTGGAGAATGACTGTGGGCAGTTTCCACTTGATTTTACAGCAGGCCTTCTCTGATACAAGATCTGGACTGATAATAATTCATGCCCTTTACTTGTTTATTGAATCAGCCATTGCTTTTATTTAGCCAAAACTCCTGGCTGAGTTGTATCTGTGGGGTTTGTAGTGCAGGTGACCTGTATGGCATATGACATGGTAGTCATGCGTACCAACCCGGACCTGGCCAAATCCATGAAGCGTTTGGAAGGTGCCTTCCTGAGCTGCAAAGAAGAGATGGAGAAAAAATGGCAAGAGGTGCCAAGTGAATCTAGAGGTGAAGAGCAAAAAAAAGAATAAATTGAATTCAGTAATGCTGGCAGAACTACATCCCTTGGAAAATCACTACAGTCTTTGTTTTCCAGCTGTGAAGTTTCACAGACACTGGAAAATGGGTTTGCTTTCATCTTATGAAGAACTACTTATGTGTATAGAGCTATGGAAGTATTTTAATGAGATTACACATATATATATTTATATTGTGGGAGGTAAAATGTAACAAGGTGTCTATTTTTATTATGCTCATCAGTAATCCTTGTAGTGTGTGTGCATACACAACTTCGATGCTTTCCATGTCTTTTTTCCTGGAAGACCATACACACCTCATTGTCTATATATGTGGAATTCTTTGATACCTGAACAAATCGGGGGGGAGGAGAGCAGGCACAGTGGACTGTCACAGTGGTACTGCACCAGCACCTGCCTTTCAAGGAAAACTGAGGAATTGCTTTTTTCCCAAAGGAAAAACAGGTGAAATTCTGGATTTGCAGATAGATTGGGGTAGTTTGATTTGCAGTTGACAACTAGGTGTTCAGTTACAGATTTTGTTATTCAGATGGCTCCTCTGTTGTAATTTCATTTTGTTTCCTTGTATTTTTAACCATTTCTTTCGACTGGTTTTCTCAGAAAGATTGTTCTTCTCAAACCCTCTGAATGTAGCCTGTCTCATTTAACAGAAAACTATTTACCGTTAAAGACTGCTCTGTGTGTGTGTGTGGGATTGCTGCAGGAACCAAATTAATCATGTTCTAAACCACACTTTTCTCCCTATGTTCCTACTGTGCAATATTTAAAAAGAAAGAAAAGAAAAAATTACTTTTGTACTCAAGATGTGGATGAAAAGCACTGCATTGGGATGTCCATAAATGCGTATTTTATCCATGATGGAAGTTGGTGCGAGTTTTGAAAAGGAACTTCCTTTCCATTAAAATCAGCCTCTTTTAATCAGAATGTATGCCCTGTGCAGCGAGAGCATCTCCATCTCCTTTGAAGAAGCATTTGTTGATTTACATCACACCGCAAAGATCTGTCAAAAGTTGGCCCAGTTTTAGACCTGGTCCAAGAGAGTTCTTCGTTGATCCAATTCAGACTGTGTGTGTATCCCGCTGAAGTGAAAAATACGTGAGTAATTTAAGTTCTTTTTCTTTCTTTTTTTTTTTTCTCCTTTTTTCTCATTGCTACCAAGCATTTCCAGGGGCAAGAATGGTTGCATAAAGAAGAGCATAAACTTTGAATCCTACTCTTGACTTTCCAGTGGGTAGGTCTTCATTTGAGCCAAGGTCTTTTAACAGCTTGTGTAGCAATGTACTGCGTTTTTTGACCTTTTGGCCTAAAGCGCTCAGTTCAGACTGACTGTACATTTTCCAGAAAGTTCATTTTACATTTGGACATTTAAACCAAATGGCCAGTGTGAAAAAAAGGGTTTTTTTCAATCCAGGAGTCCCATAGAGCACTGCTCCACACCAGTGCTGCCAAAACCCATGTCTTTTAATTAATTACATGTGGTGTAAAGCTGAGTCCTGTTTCCTGTGGTTGGAAGGCTACAGTAAGCGAGCCGGTCAGAATGCTGTGCTTCCCCAGAGCGAAGGGCCGTGAGCAGAGCGTGGCCCTAAGAGGAGGCAGTCTGGGAACTTAAGTTCTCATCATTTACAACTTTTCCCAGGTTTGGAAAATGGGTTTTTTTCTGTGTAACATCTGAGGCAGAAGGCCTTACAGCAGCACCGACAGATGGCATTAAGAGCACCCTAATTTTCTCCTCCCCAAAAAGCAGACGAACTTTCGGGCACTGAGGTCACCTCAGGGCTGCGTGCTCCACTGCTCACCCCGCTGTGAGAGACCAGAATGAACTGGCGGGAGGGGAGCTGGGGGTACCTGCGAGTACCGGACATCTCTGCCGCCCTTGTTCTTGCCCCTGAAGTTGTCACTCGCGCAGCCACGAACACCTGACGGTGACGAGCAGCAGGGTCAGCAGCCGGGGAGGGAGAAGCGAAGGTGGTGCCTGGGAGCAGAGCGTGTACTCTGCCTGGCTGGGTAGGCGGGGTCCGCCGCTGCCTCCTGGGAGTCTCTTCTCGGCAGGGTGAGGATAAGCTGGAGAGCCAGGGATAGCACCGGCATCAGGACAGCGCGTGTCCCTGGAAACGCTGAACAGCAAGATGATTATACTTTGTGTTTCTTCTTTTATTTTTTACATTGAGGATCAGCGCGTGGGGATGGTGCGTTTTGCTCCCCGCATCTCGCCATCACCACGTCCGGCCCGGCCAGGTGCTTTAGGCCACCAGCAGCAAACAGCCAGCCACACGCAAACACCCCAACTTCCTGTCACAGGCTGCGTCATTACACAGCGTCAGTAACGGGTATGTGGCGCAACGACCCCATCTAGTGCTCGCGACACTTGACAGCGACAGTAATGCAGATCGCGGGGGAGGCATTTCCATCGCCCACGATTTCTGCAGTGAACAGCGTCAGCAGCGGTTTAGCTCGATGCTCGCTCACTGACCCCCAGCTGTGATCTGAGACGGTACAGCAGTTACTGGGAGGCGCTGCCTGTACCGTGTTTAAGCCACAGCACTCTTCTGCAAAACAGCTACCGAAGTTGGCACCCGTGCATCACCCACCTGTATGCCCAAACACCGTAGTGGGGAATTCTGGGTTCTTAGTTACTCATTACTTCCCTTCTATAACTGTAACACTAAATAAGCAAGTCACAAATCAGTTCATATGTTTGGGTTTTGGGTGCTTGGTGGTGGCTTTTTACTTTGGTTTAGGGTTTTTTTTAATGCAAACACCTGAACAGTTACCGTAATCTGTGTTCATCCTGCTTCATGTGGCATTAATAGATAGGCCAAGTCTTATTTCCACAGCTGGATATCAGCTTCAGTCAAGAAGGGTGTGAAGCCAAGCAAGGAGGTTACAGACTCAACCCTTAGACACTTATTAAGGGTCAGTAGATGCTCTGGTGTTCAACAGGGCAACATTTTTATGGTCCTTGTCACAACAGAAGTTACTGACCAGAGTTGCGTACTTCACCTGCCTACAAGGCGAGAGTTGAATGGCCAAGAGCAAACTACCCCAGAGCCATCAGAGTGAATCAAGTCAAAAATGCCTGCAACAGCATAGGACAGGGCATACTCCTTTTCCGAATGTAAACATCTACCTTCCCTATAAAACAGAGCTGTGCAGGGTGTCCTGCTTTTTGCCTAGTAGCTCACATACTACTGCACTCATCAGAGGTGCTTAGATACTCCAGCACTGTTGAGAGCTTGCCTCAACAGTGCCTTACCAGGAACCGGATTTAGCGAAGAGGCCAGCGTGCAGACACCCAGAAATTCTGCTGTTTGACGCTGTGCCCTTTTCTCCAGTGTAACACGCCTGAGAAGGGGCTATGGATATTTCACAAGTCCATATAGGCATCTCGATCCTTGGCAGAAAATGGATTAGAGCTTGGTTTAAAATATTTATTTCATTTCATTCAGTACTTGATCATTATAGGCCCAATTTCAGTTCTTTCAGACACATTCAAGAAGAGAACCCATAGTACCTGTTTTACATGTTGGCTTAAATTTTTTTCAACATTTCAGTCCAGATCGCTGCAGCAGTTTTTCCCGAAACACATATGGAAGGATTGTGGAACCTGTAACAGCTGTATTTATATATACCAGTATTTAAATAACTTTCTTTTTGCTGCCGTTCTTAACAGAAGCAAAGAGCTTATTGAAAACAAAGGGGATGAACAGCATTCCTTGAGTTACAGGGCAAGGACTGTACCACCCAGGCACTATCAGTGCAAAAAGGGGCAGTGCCTCTTCTGTGTACATTCTAGCAATATCAGTTAATTTTTTTTTTGTAGCACTGCCTCCTCCCTGCTTCTGCAACACTGTACAATACATCTACATTTTTTCAACGAAAATATATTATGGTATTTTTCTCATTTGTATGTGTATGGTAGGTTGACCTGCCTGGAGGCAGGTGCCCACCAAGCTGCTCTGTCACTCCCCTCTGCAGCTGGGCAGGGGAGAGAAATGACAATGACCGGCTGGTGGCTGGAGATAAGGACAGGGAGGGATCACTCAGCAGTTACCATCACAGGCAAAAGAGACTCAGCTTGGGGAACACATCCATTTAATTTATCACCCATCAAATTAGATTGAAAGGGAACTAAGCCCAAATCTTACACCACCTTCCCCCCACCCCTCCCTTCTTCCTGGGCTCAAATTCATTCCCGCTTTTCTCTGCCTCCTCCCCTTGAGTAGCAGAGGGGGACAGGGAATGGGGGCTGAGGTCAATTTATCACATCTTCTCTGCTGCTCACAGAGAGGACTGCTCACACACTGCCCCTGCTCCAGCCTGGGTCCCCCCCACAGGGTGCAGTCCTTCAGGAGCTGCCTGCTCCAGCCTGGGCTTCCCCAGGGTCACAGGTCCTGCCAGCAAACCCGCTCCAACCTGGTCTCCTCTCCACAGGGCCACAGCTCCTGCCAGGAGCCTGCTCCAGCATGGGCTGCCACCCACGGGGTCACAGCCTCTTTGGGCATCCCCCTGCTCCAGCGTGGAGAGCTGCAGGACAGCCAGCCTCACCATGGCTTTCACCACTGGCTGCCAGGGAATATCTGCTCAGGTTACAAGGTTTTGAAGTGACATGTAGTTTAACACATGGATTGAGTTCTGCTGGTAACTAGAAGATTCCCTCTGGCTCCTCAGAAAGTCAGATAATGAATACAGAGGACACAAGGCATCTTCTCATTTATAGAAAGCCAGACTAATAAAGACGTGGAGATACTAGTCAGAGCAGGTTAATTTAGTGGCCATTTAAGCTGTTGTGCCACATTTGGGATACCAACCTGAGGCAGTGACATTGCTGGGATTTCACATGCAGCTTGTTATATACACCAGCACTACATTACACAGAATGTTTTTTAAGAAGGGCAAGTTTTAGAGGCCATTAAATAACTGTTAACAGCACTTTAGAGTCATGAACAAAAACATGAGTATTGTGTAATGCAAGTGAGAACAATTGGCTAGACCAACAGACTGAGCAGTAACCACAGAACAGTCCCTCTAAGCCTCTGGAAACAAGACAAGACTATCACAGGCACACTGTACAAAGCATATTTTGACTCCTACCACCTGCTTGCTGTTACCTAGTATGTTAAAACAGCGTAAGTTTGACCTTGAGGTGAAGCTGAAATTGAGTTCTAGGCTGACATTAACAGAAGCTGCTTACCTAAGTCTGGATGGACCCTCACACATTTAACCCACACTCCTGTCCTGAGAACAGGCCTCTTTCTGTACTACAGACACATACTTCATGGCCAATCATCCTTAGAACTCCTGACTAATTCTAAGGACCTATGTGGTCCTATGCAAGTCACAATTTACAAGTCAAAATTCCATACTGATGGCTATGCATTGAAGAATGATGCATTTTGACAGTAGTCAGGAAGCAGGATGAAGCGCTGAACTCGGCAACAGCTTTCTGTATGTCTTTCCTATCACATTTTAAAACCTTAAGGTATTAGAAGTAATTATGGATCTCATCAGCTGGTGGTATTGTCATCTGGATCAATTTTCTGCTCAGTGCATCACTGTAGCTCTAAGACTTGAGATCAAATCACAGCTGCATTACTCCACTACCGTCAACAGCATAAAACAAGGACTACAAGCTGCTACTTGTTTGACATGGCCTCCAAAACTTTCTCACCTCCTTCACGTATGAACAAGGATCCCACTGCTGCTTGGCTTGTGCGGCCATTTCCCCCCCTCCCTAATATGTCTGAACATCTCAGAGCATACACTTTCTTTCCACAGAATCACACTAATGCTGAAGGCTAGCTGGTTCTCCAAAAAGCCAAAGCAGCAGGGAGGATAATGATGTCTAAGGCCATGGCTTTGAACTTGGGAACTACAGACTGACTTTCTAAAAAGCCACAACAAATAACTGTCAGACTTGCATAGCCTTCCATCTTCATCAGAAATTTCCACAGATCTACAAACTGAAGAGTTTGAAACCCACTGCTGTAGCATTATTAGGGTCATTACAACTCTTGCTATCCAGCTCACATCCAAGCTCGTTACAGTATTCCATGGGGGAGCCTAAAGCACGTGCCCCTTGC
This sequence comes from Eurypyga helias, assembly GCF_000690775.1. NCBI lineage: Eukaryota > Metazoa > Chordata > Aves > Eurypygiformes > Eurypygidae > Eurypyga > Eurypyga helias. Next base: position 7,070 of record NW_010256725.1, on the reverse strand, counting down.
ATGAAAGCAGTATGCACGTAGCTTGCTGTAAGGGCTGTGACATCACATTCTATGCAGCACAGACTTTATTCCCAAAGTTTTTCCAACTGCAGCAAAAGGTCTGTTTCACTTCCAAGGCATTTGTTTTACCTGTGTACAGTCCACCACGGGAAGTGGGTGGGAGGGGCTGCACACACATAACACTGTTCAGTGCAAGTTCACAGGATGCACGTTTCTCTGAATCGGTGAGTATCTTGTCGTTGCCAGATTATGATGTTTAAATGAAACAAGTGCACAGACCAAGACCTACAGAACTTTCTTCTTCCCTTCTTTATCCTCCTTCAAAGATCACATGCCACAGGGAATATTTTGCAGCTAAGAAACAGCAACCTTTGCAAGCAAAAAGTCTGGTTATGGCCAGGCTGGCAGGGCACTGTGAAAACACTGTAAAATGATTACATTATGATAGTGTAATCCACTCCCAGCACAAGCCATAAGTGACCATGAAAGGGAAGAATGCTGGAAGGAGAGAACAAACATAGCACAAAAACAATGGCTCCAAGTAAGTATAAAAGCACATTACTTTCTCTACAAATTCAAAATCCTAGAAGCTAAGAGTCCTAAAAAAAAAAAAATCCAAAGCAACACAAACTAAGCACCCACCACAAGTTCTGCTTAAGGTAAATAAGGCTGAGGGTTATTTGCAGGTACACAAGCACCACGGTTAAAGAGAACTGACCCTTGTTACTGAGCAACAGTTCTCTACTCCTTTAGCCAAAGTTCAGCTAACTAGAGATCAAGCAGCCTAGTAAGGGAACAAGTTATACCCTGTCCAAGGCATCTTAAGTGTGATTTTGTAAGTGCTTTAGACTTGCTGGAGTCGAGCCTGTATTTTCCATAACCAGGAATTCAGGGATGAAGGGGTTTTGTCAGTCACAAGCTTCTGTTTCATGCAAAAATCATTCTTGTGACAGAGGCAGGACTGAAGTAACAGAACCAGATGCTACTTGCATTGCTCCCTCAATTCCTCCTTTTGTAGGACTGAAGTAACAGAACCAGATGCTAGTACCCTACTTGCATTGCTCCCTCAATTTCTCCTTTTGTAAAATTAGGATGGCTAGTTAGGTACTTTTGTTCAACTGACTCAATCTGACCTACATATTTTAAGACTTAAGAAAATTCTGTTTGGCCTGTCGTGTCTTAACTAAAGAATAACACTTCTGAACAACTGAAGGCAGGTCAAGTGGATTTTATGACAAATTCTGCAGCAATGTTTCAGTATTCATGAGCATCACATCTGTTTATATTATGATGAAGCTGCCAGCCTCACCCCAATCTGCCTGAAACCGATTTAGTAGGCTGCAGGTTTGTTCAGAACTAAGGATTACCCTGCTTAGGAATTTAAAAGGTACGTTACTTAGGTTTTCCCCACCTTATTAAATTTTATTCTGTGTCAAAACAGCCATGTTGTTAATCTTCCAAGGAAAGACATTAGAACACCTCTGTGTCCATCTCGACATCTTTCCCAGTGTACAGCTTACCAGATTCAGTGCTGCAGCTCATCAATCATCCTTGCATCCATGTGCTTTCAGAACTTACCAGATTCAGTGCTGCAGCTCAGACTCAGCAATCCTTGCATCCATGTGCTTTCAGACCTGCCAGGTAAGGGACTAGTGCTATGATGGCAGGTTACACTACATGAGCTTGCAGTGAACGCGTCAGTGTGTGTACTCCGGGGAGCCAGAAGTATTCTCCTTCCTGAACCCAGACTGAAGCTTTCATTACACCTCGTTACAAGTTCCTAGTTCATTGCAAAAGCAAGCAGAAAATCCCAGTGCAACTCATGTGCCACTAAACTTTCCCCTACCAAGGTAACAGCAGAGTGCAAGGGCCATTCCTCACCTTCCCAGAAGCTGGAAGCAAAGTGCTTTGAAGCGCAATTATCCCCCATGCTCCACCCCCCAACCCCCTTCTCAGTTCCTAAGGAGTAACATGAGAAGGCATCTCCAGAGAACCCTGTAGAATTTGTAATTATTAACAGTGTGCAAGAACAGGGAAAATAGAGGAGACAGAGAAAGTACCTGCCAAGCACCTTTCTACTCCCATTTAGCCCTGGCTGTGTACAGTTACAGCGTTGCTCCAGATGAACATAATTTACATGAAGTAGAGGCTGGGTGAAGACCCACAGCTAAGAGCAGAATGAAGTGTTTTAAGGAGAGAAAAAAAACCCCAACCAACTATCTAAGGTTTGGATAACAGCAACACAGGAATGCGAGAAGCACTGGAGTAGAGAATGAAGGACACAAGATAACTGAAGAAATGCACCCATATTCAACAGCTGGAAGCAGACTGATAACACTTGCAAGACATCCACATTAATGGGAGGAACACGACACACACACACACATTAGGACTGTTAAGTACTTTGATCATTAACGAGAAGATGGTACAGCTACAAAGATTTTACTGGTTTCAAGTAAAGAAAAGTGAAGAGGCTCAAACTGTACTGCCAGTATCTGGAACAACAGTTGGAATAGAGTGGCAGTTACTAAGCCCACTTTTGTCTTTCTGAGCAGCAGTCTCAAAGCTTGGATTTTACTGCTTATGGAACTCAAAAGACCAGCAAACAGATGGGGAAAATATCCACTAACCCACTCCAAATCCCTCAAACTCCTGCCACAAGATGGTAAGAGAAAAACCCAACCATTAATAGTGTTTGAGCCAGAGAAGCAGAGATGGTGGTGTAAGTTACAGCTCTGCTGTATAATTTCTTTGCAGAAGTTGTTTTGGATTGAAGCAGGTGCACCTGACCTAGTCATTTCATTGCACATTTATCATCTAGCATGGTTTTAGACTACATACATCAACACACATTAAAGAGGCAGCTCTCATTTTCACATATAAAAGCTGAAGCAGCAAGATTAAAATAATGAATTATTTTAAAAGGTAGGCGTGAACAAACACACAAGAACCGTTTGTTTTGGTAGTTGAAGTCACTTTTATTTGTGAGGAACGTCACCCATGCTGCAGTTTCAAATGGATCTTACCAAGGAAAGCGGAAGTTTCTCCTCCCCGTGTCCTGCAGTGACCAGGACTGGCACAGAAAAAAAAACAAAAAACAAACCAAAACAACTCACCACACCTGGGAGGTTTAGCACCAGCATCCAATAATAAAAAGCATTCATTTCAATTTCAGTTCTTTGGTTGGGTTTTTTCCCTTTTCAGTTTGATACCAAAAGAAAAATGGAAAAATTCAATACTAGCAAAACAGTGAAGTTCTAAAAATAAAAAAAAAAAACCCACAGTTGCTGTTGAAACTGGGGAGGTTGCTCTTCCTGAATCTCGCTCTCTTGTTCTCTCTTCATGCATCAATCTTGCAGGCGTTCCCTGGATCTCAGCTGGTGGTAATATTTTTTCTTTTAAAGTTCCAATGTTTTGAATCTTTGCTTTCATCATGACAGTTGATGATTTATTGCTGGAGTGTTTCTTTGGTGTTACTTTTGAGTTGTATTTTTGGACACCTGTTGAAGGGCCAAATTTAAAAAAAAAAAGCACTTTAAGTTTCATTTTCCTGTTGAAAAGGTAGGATGTCAGGTGGGGAACGAGTTATGACAACAGACAGGACACGATAAGCCAGTCATGCTCATCTGTAAACAAAGAGTGCAGTATTTTCCTAAAGCAAAACATTACCAACTCTTCAGCAGACGCTATTGCTACACAGACTAGCTTGATCTTGCTGAAACGTCAGGTCAATAAAGCAAAGTTTACTTTATGACAAAGAGAGGTAGATGAAAGCAGAGAAAGCAACAAACAGCTCTCTCTGGTTCATCTATACAGCACTTCCAGGAGTTCTCAGCTACACTGTCACACATAAGGGGATGTGGCCAGAGTCCAAAGTCCTAGAAGTACACACAGTGCTGCTTCAGCTGGAGAACGAGAACCATCTCTATTCCTTACTTACCTGAGGGATGGTAAAGGTGCCTGGGGAGCCGGACATTACTCAGCACCACTTTGCTCAGTCACTGGAGCAGGATTTTCAGCAGGTGTTTCAGTCACCTTTGTCTGAGATACAATAAACCGTTATAGGCAAAGACTGGCCTCCAGACCCTTCCTCTGTTCTGTGGTAGGGCCAGTGGAACTCAACTTTAATAATCAAAGATTAATCCTCAGAAAATATAGATATACACTAAAGTTTAAATATTACACAGCAGATTCTGCCAGGGGACCACCTCAATTAGATATAGAAAGAGGAAGTCTTTCCTCATTAAGCTAAAATTTGTGTTTGCAAACAGTTCCCCAAAATTATCTTGTTCAAGCAGTTGAGGAAATGGATCTGGAGCTTTCGAGTTCATCTCTTACACTACATACAGATTGAAGGTATGAGGAGGCTGGAAAAACACAACTGTTTCTCTAACTGGAACCAGACTGTAACAAATACTTTTAAGAACTATCCCGAAGCAATCCCTATTCCACTTCTGGTTCCATTTAAGATAAGCTGCTTGTTTTCCAAGAAGTTCACATGGAACAGGCAATGAAACCAGCTACTTCATCACTTCAGACTTGGCATTCAGACTCCTCCAGCACCATAACGATGCACTCGTTAGAACCCCCACAGGACAGAAAGTCTTGAGCATTCATTCACCCCCAGCAAATCTCACATTCTGCTGTATTTTGCCAGGAGTATGCTTACCTCTTTCCCATCCTGAGCCGGAGCATTGGGTGGGCGTGGCCGACGCCGATAGTTGTATGGGCGCCTGTACCCACGCCGAAGCGGCTGCTGACTCATAGCGTTTGCCTCATGATGGTTCTCTTTGTTTTCAGCCTCTCCAGCCACTGGGGCAGGGCGTGGACGTGGGGCCCCTCTGAAGATGGCAAGAAATATGTATTAAGTATGAGAAGCCCGAGAAGGTTAAACTACTGCGATTTTAGCCCAGCAAAAAGCTCCCTAACTAAGTATCACCTTCAACAATTTTGAGTGCTGGCAACTCCCTTTGGAGCTCAGCTGGTGGATAAGTGAAAGACCTGTCTCATTGGGTTAGACGTGCAACCTGAGTGTCTTTGCTGCTGAAGCTACATCAGCATATTCTGCTCTCTGTCCTCCATAGGACAGACATAGCTAGCCCATTGGAACTGCTGGATAGGAGAGAAGAAACAAGCCACTAGTGGCAACAAAGGCTGGCTCTGCCAAGTTAGCCTTGGACTAGCTACATACCACTCCAGTCCTATTCATAATTAATGGTGCGATCCCTGGGAATTGCGATTCTACCTGTAAATCATTCCTGGATCTTCCCTCTTTGCTTTATGTTGTCCTTGACCACATAAGAAAGCATAGCATGTCTCTCAGTCAAGCAAGTTGGACCTCATTAACACTGACAGGTTAATGGCGGGGGGGGATATACATACTGCAGCCTACAGCTATGGCCTACAGCTTCCTCAAGGTGGGCAGTGGAGCGGGAAGTGCTGGTCTCCTCTCTCTGGTGACCAGCAATAGGCCACGAGGAAGTAGAATGAAGCCGTGTCGGGGAAGTTCAGACTGGATGTTAGGAAAAGGTTCTTCACTGGGAGGGTGGCCTATCACTGGAACAGACTCCCCAGGGAAGTGAACACAGCATCAAACCTGTCAGACAGTTCAAGGAGCACCTGGACAATGCTCATAATCTTCTGGTTTAGTTTTCAGTAGTCCTGCAAGGAGCAGGGAGTTGGACTTGATGGTCCTTATGGGTCTCTTCCAACGTGCAGTATTGCAATTCTACAAGCTATTAAGTCCATGTTCCTGAAGTATGCAAGAACATTTCATCCCACTTCTAGCATAAGCAAACAAAGTTTATAAACTGTCAAAACACAGCTGAAAGTGATGCCAAAGACACTGCCTACCATCTAGCTGGCTTAGCTAATCCACAGCTAGAGTCCCAGAAACCAATTAATCTCTTCCAAAGGAATCTAACAGAAGAGCACCAGAATCACTGGATTTAGTGCATGTCAACAAAAGCAATGCCTACCTGTTCACTTACAGAAACAGTCAGCATTCATAATGGATACAGTAAGCTATTATACCTCTTATGAGAAAAAAAAAAAAAAAGAGTGCCTCAGAAATACATAAATTCCCCATTAACAACAATCAATTTATCCAGCTTGTGATTCACCCTTATGACATGCAAAAGCCCAGATGCCTCACTGTACTTGGTGTGGTGCTATTCCTGCCTGCCAATTGCAAATGAAGACTTTCAGGAATAAAATTTATTCAGCTCAGATCCCTACAAGCAGCAGTATCAATATTATCCCACTTCCAACAATCCTACATAAGAGCACCAGCTTTAAAACAAACATTCACAGATAGAAAAGCTCCAAGTAGAGGTGGAAGGCTTGTCGTTCTAGACCTAGCATCCAGGATGGATCAGTTTTGCGTTGAACAGGTAGTCATTGCAATTAAGGACAATCTTGTTCTTATGAAATTAAGCTTCTTGTTGCTCTTGCACTATTATTTACCTCTTGCTGGTTGATTTTGAACAAACACGCATATGAATTACATACATTCCATAGCTCAGCTCTCTAAATTCAGTGTTGGAACTCAACCTCTTAAGACAGTTGACAGAAAGATGATGAAAAGCAACTGAGTGAATGGCAGACTAATACAAATCAACTCCTTCAGAGCAGAATCATAGAATAGTTTGGGTCATAAGGCTCATTTGGCAGGGCTCATTGATAGGGCTTTAAACTAGGTTGGAGGGGGGAGGGGGGCAAAACCGGTAGGGACACCAAGAAACACCCAGAGCCTGGAAAAGATTCACTGCTCACCAGGAAAACACCTGGCAGGCAGAACAGAAGAATCCTAGATGCTCCAGTCTGCAAGCCAGCCTCATCAGGAGCCCACCGTAAATGCCTCTATGGGAACGCACGGAACATGGGGAATAAGCAGGAGGAGCTGGAAGCCTGTGCACGCATGAGGGGCTGTGACCTCATTGGCATTGTGGAAACGTGGTGGGATGGCTCCTATGACTGGAGTGTCAGAATGGAAGGGTACAGGCTCTTTAGCAAGGACAGGCAGGAGAGGCTTGGGGGGCAGGGGGTGCTCTATGTCAGGGATCAGCTGG
>NW_010256724.1:18143-19585 GCF_000690775.1 Eurypyga helias | reverse complement strand
CCATTCTGTGATTCTATGATATCATGCATAGAGAAATCTGTGAATTATATGCCATTTTAGAGAGAAAGAGAAGACAAGAGAGAAGAATAACTCTCCACATGCAAAAAGGAATGAAAACATTCCAGCAAGATCCTCTCCACATTTTAATTTGTGTGGTTTACATGCACCATTACCTTATTTTCTTTGTCCAAAACATGCGTTCTCAGAACATTTAGCAAGCAGGCACACTACATGCTCTCATATAGCCACTACTACAAGTTATGGGTAAAATCATGGATCTTCTGAAGCCCTGCAATTTACACTCAGTTCAACTTGCACTAGGATTTAATCTCCAAGCCTTTGTAAAGTTGGATCAGTGAGAAGAGAGCCCACCTGACAGATTACCAAAATTTTTAACCTTCAGGAACTGCACAAATCCCTGTTAGCAGCTATAAAAGAAATGTAAAAATACCCCAGATGATCCAAAACATCACAACAGTCATTGAAGCATTTGCACCTCAAGATTTAGAGTCCCAAACAGATGCCTTCACATTCTAAATGACTGACTTGAACAGGAGTAATTTCATTAGGATACAAATGGCTTTGAACATTATCTCTAGCCTTTGAGTCCAAAATTATGGCACTTAAAGCTGGAATCAGTTTTGGCTGCTGATGAAAGGAACAGTTCTACAGATTTGTCATTCCTGACTCCTCCTTCCTGGCACTTCCCTTGGGCCAGCATCAGAGACACCAGTTGGATGCAAGGTTCTGTCACAGTCCACTTCTGAATCTCAGAACTGTTGAGCTTCCAAAACTCCCACAGACTTCAACTGGCAGAGTGGAGGCTGAAAGCTTTGAAAGGGATCTTGGTGCTCAGAGACTCAATTTGCACCAGAATGCTTCCCCCTCACCATATAGGTCGGAGAAAGATAAAACCATAAATGTTTGGATAAGGGCAAGTTCACTCTACTAACAGCTGTGCTGCTGGAGATGCTGTTAAACACTGATGAAACCCATGGGATTGCGTGAGGTAAACTTAAAAAAAAAATCTAGCTAGCTTTGGTAGTTAAACTACCAGATAAACACGGACAGTTAAACTGGTAAAACTATTAACTGGTTTCTTGACAACACTGTTGATCTTCACACATAAATAATATTCAAACATTGTTCACTACCATGGAGATGGTAGCCTTCTGTTAGAGGAACCTGATGTCTTATGTCAGTCAACTGAATTGCTGCGGAGACTCTGAATTTGTTTTGCCTGTTCCACCTTCTCATTCCTCTGCTCACTTCAACTTCTGCGCCCTCCCCATCGTGAACTGAATGCTTCACCTTCTTACTTTTGCATCAGGCATTAGCAGCAGCAGCGATCGATCTGTCCAGCTCTATTTACATTAGTCTAAGTACCAGATGCCTTTGTGCTCTATCAGAAAAAAAATTAGTTTTGTGAATGCTATAACCTG
>NW_010256724.1:0-18112 GCF_000690775.1 Eurypyga helias | reverse complement strand
TAACACCGCTCTTCGACAAACTAGCTGTTGGTGCTCAGTTTCAAACACCACTGCATAAAAGCCTTCTTCCTTTCCTAGGGTTACCATAACAACAAGCAGAGGGCTGTCATTTTGCTAAGTAATGACAATGACAAATATGTAAGAAATGCAAAGGTCTGGGGAACGGGGAGCAAGATTAGAGCTTCTCTTTCTGCCTTTACAAAACATTTTACTGTAGATTCAGCTTGCAAATCCTAAGCTGTTCCTATGGGAACATGAGAAACAGCTGGTGTTAGTGCTCTGTGTTGCCTCATTTTTCAGAAAGCCAGTGTTCTTCGTGTGGCTGCTTTGTCAAGACATAGCACGGCATTAGTAAGCAAGAGTACAGGGTATGATCTTGAGCTCACAAATGCCTGCAAAAATCTGGAATGCATCCTAATTTCACATTGTAATAAAGTGATAATGCGGTCAGATCTTTTTCTCTTCAATAAGTAAGAAGGGGTTGCAGCAAATATGCCATTTTATGGAATGAATAAAATCATGGACAAGTTACTCAAGAAGACAGGAAACTATTATCTGAATAATTCTTCTGTTAACCACGAGAACGAAAGTATTTTCTTCTTAATCAAATCCAGAATAGCACCTAGGACACCAACCAGAAGGATGAAGACTGACATTCTTACCGCTTCATCATGAAAGCTGTTTTTTTAGATTATTTTCATTTGGAATCATTCAGCCTTAGATTAACAGAAGAATTAATGTAATTAATTTTTCCAGGTTGAGGGAAAGGCAGTCTTTTAGTGTGCACAGCCAAAACATCTTTTTCCTTTTTATGCACTTTCAAAATGTAAGTATTCTCTTTTCTTGCCTACTACTTAGAAAATGTACATATTTTTTTGCATCTATTAATCAAAATAAAATGATTGAGACTACAAATTTTATCCTAAATGCACGGAAAACAAGAGTCATCCTTTGTGCTTCTAACTTTCTTCTAAAACAACCACATGCACAGTGGCTGTTCCATGACTCCAGTCTCCAGCCACGATGATCATGACTGTGCGCCCAGCCAGACACATGTCAAGGAAGTGTATGACTGACAAAGTACGAAACACCTTGCACTCCTGCTTTCTTCCAGGCTTGGAGCCGCTTCTACAATGTTCCTGGAATCTGTCAGTCCAAAAAACAAATGGATTTGTATCCGTGTTTAGCTAATCACTTCTCCTGCAGGATCTTTTGTTGCTTTATTTCACTGCTTTCATAATCTCCCCTGAGATCTGTATGTCTGCATATAACGATCTTAACAGTTGAGTTAACAAATCAGAACTTCATCTAACAATATAATCCACGGACTCTGAAGAAATTGCATTTGTTAACAATCATTACTATTGATTTACCATGACAACTACACAGTAGCTAAGCTCTTTTCAGAAAGCTGAGATGTTTAATGACACATGAGGTTAAAAAAAGAAGAAAGAAAAAATCCTAGTGAGTCCCTTAAACAAGCATTTTGTATGACACACCACCTGGTTTAAAGCAGAACTCTCCCTGGACTGCAATTGGGCTGGTAAGCTAAATCAGGACATAGTTGAATGTTAAGAGGGAAAACCTATTGTTATAAAATGTAATGACAGCTCAACACCCACCTGTGTCTTAAACTACCTAAAACCGCATGAAAAAATCCATCTCAAGTGCTTAATGGAATCAAACAAGGTTTATGAAAGGGATGTAGTTGTAGTAATTAATCTGTCCATATGAAATAATTATTCTCCCTTATTAGAGAAAAATGAAGTTGGATATCAAGCATACAGTCACATGACAAGACAAGACACAAAGATAGGAAAGAGAAAAGAAGTAGGCACTGGTGAGATGGACAGAGTATCCCAGTGTGTTTGATTACAAGTTTCCCTAAATGCAACGCACACTGCTGCTTCTCTAGATGACTAGGTCTCCGCTACAGAACTTCAGGCACTCAAATATATTATTAGTCAGATTAGATGGCAAGAGATAAGATATCCCAAGTCCCCCAGAGAGAAATGTGATACGTTCTGGAGGTAATATCTAGTGTAAAACATCAAGTCTTTTATCATTATTTTAGTAATCATGTAATAAATCCAGCAGGCAAGTTCTGAGATTTATATAGTCTTGAAACCTCCTGAGTCTCAAAATCCAAGTAATTTCATAGCAATCTTGACATAATAGAAACCCAAGAATTTCATATACATACATAAACACCGTCAAGACAGGTAGACATAACTCACACAGCATCATACACCGGCAAAGAGTAGCCACAGTGATAGCTTATAAAAATTATTCTTACCTGCTCCTGCTTCAGAACTGATGCTATCTTTAACAGCTACACAAGCTGGAATTAAGGGCAAAACGTCATCATCAAAACTGATCAGATCTCCCTCCACATCTAGTTTATTTTGCAAAGCAGGTGCTGAGGAGTTGGCCGCAGGTGACAATTGCCCCGGAGACCTGAAGACTTTTTCCTGGGGAGCCCGATGGGGAGCAGCAGATGGTTTTAGTGAGGCCAGAGAAAGGGCAGGATTTTCCGCATAATGTGACTTTTTAGGAATCAGAGGCCTTGGGGCAGGAACAGGAAATTTCTTGTGTCCATCGCTGTTCTCTGCAACTGATCCACTCCTTGCATCAAGAAAATCACTGCTACTACTTTTAACAAGGCCAGGTTTTGGCTTCTTTGGCAGTTCAGGTTTGGTTACAACACTGCTCCCAACTGCTTCAGGCTGAGGTTGCAATTCCTTGGAAGGTTTTGATTTGCTTTCTGTCCATGCATCCCAGTCTCCTGAAATTCTGCTTACCCCTGGCTTTGGAGCAACTACTGGCTTCTTTGCAGTAACAGATCTTGGAGTGAATGAACGAGGAGCAATTTCCGGCTTTTTTGATAATCCTGAGGTATCATTAGTTCCTTGGGATTCAAAAACTTTGATCCTTGAAACAATACTATTTTGGCTCTTTTCTGTACTCATGCTGTCCATTGCCAAATGATTGTCTAGTAAGCTATCATCTAAGAGAGGTGACTGCTGATCTGGAGGTTGCTGTCTTTCTGTGGCAGACTGGTTCACTTGTTCTCCATTGTCTATCTTACTTTCAGTACTTTTGACCAAAGGTCTGAGATTGCTTCTTGATCTTGGCTTTGGCACAGGACGTATCACAGCATCAGGATTTTCTTGGCAATTCTGACCTTCAGAAATTTCAAAAACTATTAAGGGATTCTCATTTTCTGAAGGAGACCTATTCAGGAGAGATGCAGAAGGCCTAGGAGGTTTAAGAGGACTCTGCCCTGCTAACAGAAGAGAAAAGGTTTCAGTTATCCATTCCAGAACACTTAATTTATGTTATTTTTTGTCAGTCATCAGGATAGTAACATGATGGTTTACATTCAGAACTTGCTGCTGCTTGTAAACTGCAATTCTTTTTCTAAAAAGATGAATGAAAAAATACACACACTCTAGGAAGAACCTGAAGATTGCAGACATGCACAGTATCTGCACGTTGCAAGTTCAAAACTACTAGTTAGCTTGCATGAGGGGCATGCAAGCAACATCTAGGTCAAAGAATAATATAGTAACTTCCCCAGCTTGGTTTGCACACTGTTCAGTCTAACGTGTAACACTGCTGCTCTTCTGATTGGGTATCTGAGCTCCTTGGGCCCCAAAGCAATTGCCATTATAGCTGTATTGAGCAAAACTTTCAAGATTTAATTATAGACTGATTGTGAATGCAATGGTAGTTCTTCAGAAGAGAGGATTTTTACATGAACTTACAGCAGTAATCATTCACAGAAATGTAACCGTTATTCATATCAAATGATGTACAGATCATTAATAAAGAATGTCTTTGGAAGACAGAGTAAGCTTTTCATCAATGAGAAAGCCAAAACAGCCTCACCTGGATATCCTGCAGATTCACAGCGTGTAGGCACACTAGTTTTTACATTACTTCCTGGCAAATGGCTGATGAGTTCCTCCGGAAAGTCAGTTTGTGTCGCAGAAGTAGTGGTATGTCTAGGAGCAGCAGCATTATTGTTATTTGTTGTATTGACTTGCACTTGATTGATTTCTTTTATCACCTGCTCATATGATGGGGGAAGCTACAAGAGAGAGATATAAATATTAATGTACATCCAGATGTGATCCTTTAAAAAACAAAAAGGCATATAAATTTAAAAATACTAAATTAACATATGCAGAGGAAAAAAATACTGTCATAGTCTGTTATTCAATGTGATGAAAGTCTAAGTAAGCAAAAAGTCTGTTCCTCTGAAACTTAACGTGCTTTTCACCTTTGTAAATCAAATATACTTCATGAAAATTCACACTCACCTCAGATGGAATATGCTCATTTCTCCTCCACTGAGCATGAGTGGAAGCAGAAGGGAATCCTAATCCCTGAGGAGTGACAGGGCTTGCACCTGGAAACCAGGAGGATGGCCGGAGGGGGTCAGCAGCAACTATTGTGATTTCAGGGCGCCTGGAAATGAAGGCAAAGGGGAATAATTACCTAAAACATTTAAAAATAAGTATTTTATGTAGGAAAGACCCTACATATACATATATTTCTCAACATCGGAAATCAAAATAGCTCAGGCCTTTTTGATTTAACCAAAGATGTTTTTCCATGATTCCAAAGTAATTTACCTGACCTTTCTAACAAGCATTTAAGGCTTCCATTCAAAGCATCTAATTAAATGCCTAAGCCAAAAAGTAGGTTTATTGGTAATTTACATGCTTAAAGTACTTAAAGGCAAGTGTAACTCAATTAGATACAAGAACTCTTAGTCTTCATTGGATAAGAACTAATCATGTGTTTGCCTTTAGCCTGCTACAACGTAAAAACAGTTAGGATAGTTAAAACTGCTTCTGGCTGGCTACCTAAAAGCTTGTCTATCCTCAGACCTCTAGGGAAACCTCCCACTGTGCTGAAGCAGGGCAGAGCAAAGCTCAGGAGGCCTTTGGGACAGGGCCTATTTGCTTACAGCATCTAATACAACAAGGACTCCCGTGACAGCAAAGGACCCATAGGCACAACCCATTTTACCACCGTAACAACTGCTTTTGAGCAGAGGTTGCAGTGACAGCCTATTCTCAGACACGGCCCCAGATCAACCTGAGAGTCTCACACCAGGTGTACTTTGAGAAGTGAGTTTTGTGAGTAGATGAAGCATCTGCTACAGAAGCCTCTGTCTGCTGGCAGAAAAAACCTGCAGCAGCATAACTTCTAAAATTATTGTAAAAAGAATTAAAACAAGAGGGCTACAGCTCCTTCACACCTGAAATAATGACAGGCTCACTTCACCAGCTATCCAGGTTGGTGACCCCCTTTCTCAACACCCTCTGAGAAACTGAAAGAAGGCCTGAAAGGGCGCTGACTTTCATTGTTAAGTGATCCCGTAAACAGATGTCAGGAAAGTAAAACAATTCTGCAGAGGTTTGACAGTTGGTTGGATTATTTTTTGAGGAAACATACAGGAGTTGTTGAGAAAACTTCTCAAACCATTTAACCTACCCTGTGCTTAAGAATCACAGTATTTTTATTTTATTCCAAATCTAATTTATTTTCAAATACACTGTGGGGAAAAAAAACAACGTAGAGGAGAAAGCTGTTAAAGTAATACTGTGACACAATTTAACAAGTTTTACCATACCTTCTATCCCTCTGCTGTTCACTATGGCTAGAAGTCCGAGAAGCTATTTAAAGAAGAGAAACAAAATTTTTGAAGAGGTTAAAATATACTGTCACAGCAATAAGATGAGGATAATAGCAGAGCTCTTACCCATCCACTATCGATGAAATGGAGAACATAACAGCATCTGATCAAAAATTCTAGATTTTAAGAGTGGCCGAGTTTTTTTTTTTTTTTTAAATTATTTGTATTAAATATGAGAAGTTTTTAAAAGGTTTAGGGTGTAGTTTCATAATGAGTTTAAGCCACTCTATGTCCAAGTTAGCACCAAGAAATTTGGTCCTGTCCCTTCCTCCTCGCCACATATTCCTGCATTCTGCATTGGGGTGACCACAGAGTTGAAACTTATTTTTCTTTAGTTAAAATAATCCATGAATAAACCAAAAAAAGAAGTGTTAAACATGCCTGCCTTGACTTTTGATGGCTCATTTCTGAGATGTGTTCTTTAATCTTTTTTTAATGTCTCTTTTTGTTTGTTTTAGAGAAGGGAAAAGTACTAAGACACAAAATCTAAGAAGTTATTTCATCCTCCTTTATGTAAAAAATTATGTTCCCAGCTCAAAATTTCCTAAAGTTTAATCACTTATGGATTAAAAGTCAGCAAAAGTAGTATTTTTTTTTCCAAAACATGTGTTTTAAGTTGCATAAAATAAGTGAATCCTGACCTCTTCATTTTTCTATATTTGCCATATTTATATTCAAATAATTTTTTTCAATGGCCACGTTATATTTTCATTTTTTATTTCTTTAGAGAGAAAAGGCAATTATCCGAGGGAGAAATTTTTGCATAGTAAGTGTAATTTAGGAAGTGGTAGAGTCTTATTGTGCAAAAGCCAACAATTATGCTGTTCCTGTGCCATCACAGAATCATTAGCTGAGATCAGCAAAGCATACTTGATTCAAGAGTCGCATACTGTTGTGCCAGACATACCTCTTCCACAGGGCATTTTTGATGTGCACTATTCATGAGTGCTGGAGGAAAAAACAGAAGGGGTTACAGAAGAGGAAGAGGAGGTGAAGGAGAACAAACCAAGGCTTCAGAGTGCCAAAAACCATGATCAAATGGGTTAGTCACGCAAGGATAGCACATGTGCCAGGGTTGTAAGAGGACAACTGTAGCATCTATTCACAATACAGTGTCTTAAACAACTAAAATAAAAGCAGATTTTATTTCTACTCTCATGCTGATTTTAACAGCGGCTCTTTAGAGGTTTCCCTTACAATAAATTAACCATGAAGTATATAACTGAATATGGAAATGTCCACTGCACAGCTCAACAAAGAACCACTGTAGGAATGAGGAGAAGGAAGTAAAATCTCTTCGAATGCTTAATTTAGTTTAAAATCATGGTTTATTTGGGTCTGTACTTTTTCCCTTCCAAAAATACTGGGTTACACTAAGGAGTTGATACAAATGCAAAGAAGCTGGCATCCCATAATTTACACTCCCACCAACCAAAGAGGTATGGGCAGATCTCTTCTTCAAAGATCTTAACACAGCGTTGACCTAATACACACATTAAAGAAAGAAAACTGACCCAGATCAACCAATTTCAAGAATACTTTTGCAAGAGGATGGAAGAAAGTGTTCATTTGGTACATGTATGCAATACAACCGCTTGGGGTATAGCCAAACTGCAGTAAGTGCAACAGAAATAAAATCTAGTTAATGAGGGATGCAGGGAGGTAAAACTGACTTGATAAACCTGTCACATTCTTTTATTCTTTCTTTATTTCTAGATATAGTCTACATGCTGTTTTCTCCTGTGAGGCTATAAATACACTTCTATTTATTAAAGTTATTAAAACAAATAAGAAAAAAATAAAAACTTGCAAACAACACATTTAAAATATTTATATAAAAATAACTTTACTAGTATATAAATATGTGTCTTCAAAAGGGTTAGTATCGAAGACATCATATATATTTTCAGAATGTGCTCATTCTGTTTGGGGAAAAAAAAAAATCAAAAAACCACCATATGTCCCAGGCATTTCTGGAATCAAGCTACTTCCATGTACATAAATATTTAATAGAAATATTTTTTTGTTAAGAACCATGACAAAGTTCTTCCCTCCTTCCATCAACTGCTCCCCTCTTTTTGCTGTCACATTTTTGGTACAACCACAGTTTCAGAACATCTTTTGTTTTGAAAGCTCTTAAATCCACAGCAGGAGCAGAGATGAAAGCCCTGTTCTCACGTATTCCCTGGAGTTCCACAAATGCTAGGGAGAAGAAAATATAAACTTTCTAAATAATCCTTGCCCCCAGACTTGCACAGCTTTTATTCCTTTACCATTTCAAAGAAATTATTTTAAATTAAAAAAATGTATGAGAGAAGACATGAATTCTTAAAATATAGCACACGAGACAAAAGAAAAACCTGCAGCCATTTTTTTGGCCTTGTGGTCTTTTGATCCCCTAAGTCTGTTCTTCATTCACTTTGTGGATTGCCTTGAGAAAGCATGCAATTAATTTCCCCCCCAGATTTCAAATTTCAGATTTAGCTTTAAGATTTATAAAACCTTGCCACTGACTCCCCTGATGGAAGAAATGTATTTCAGTGGTAGTTTATGTACTGACAACTGGAGACAGTTGGCTCCTCAACTTCCACAATAAGAAATGCTCAGGGTGAGAATTGTTGACATTTCCAGAAGCATATGCTTAGTGGTATTTAAGAAAAAGGTAAGCAAAGCAGTTAAAGAAGGGGTGGAAGAGGAAAAACTCAGTGCATAAAATCCACACTTTCTCATCTTATAACTTTATTGGTCTCAGGGGAAAGAAAGAAATGTCAAATCAACTCATAACATTGTCACTATTTATTTCCTTTGCTGCCAATGAGGCATCTAAATGTGTGTAACCTAGTATAGTAGAATTTAAGCAAGTAAATGATTAATGGTAATACTGTAAACAGAGGAAAGATCAGTGACTTATAGATTCATTTTTTGTACTTATTTCTTACAAGCACTATTTACTGGGCTTGATCCAATTATTTTTGAATGCGCAGTGGTAAAGGGTACTCAATTTGTGCTATATATTTATATTTAAAATCTTTTTCCTCCGCTGTTTCTTCTCTGGGTCCAACTTTTCAAGTGCACTTAACATGACATTTGTATTTGAAACACATACAGATTATGGCGCAGGGGACGTTTTAAGCTACGAGATCAAGATGCCTGGATAAGTACAGCCACCATAACAACACAAACCCATAAACTGCAATGCTACAGACAATCTGGTGGTAACAGAAGTTTGACATGCACTTTTGTGTCTTTGGAATAGAGCTAGGTTAGAATTTACAGTATTTCAGGCAACCTGAGGCAAATACAGAGGCAAATATGAAGTTCAGTCAGGGATCTGCTCAGAGATACCATCCTGCTGAGAAAACTATATAGACACTGTGTAATAATATTTGCATGTTTCCATTAGCAAATCTGTAAGAAATACTGAGCAGTTTTGTCACTGTGGAATGTTCTAAAATCAATTTAATTTTGCATTGAAGATTGGAACCACAGCCTCAGCTAGCCCAAGCCTGTGGGAAAGCAAACTCCAAATTTTTCTGATGTTTCTATCTATTGCTCCTTGCAGCAGCTACGAGTAAACACCATCCTGCCAGTCATCTATTTCAGTTAATTCATATTAACTATCATTAATAGGTGTTAAAGTAATAACATTACTTTCTACAACAAGGACATGCTAATATTTAAAAACACAGCTTCTTTCAATGCTTTTCTAACACCTGGGCTAGACATTTCTACCATCAATCCTCTTAAATGTGAAGAATATTAGACAGACAAGTTATTCTTCTCACTATACAGCTGCCTAGGAATAAAGATTATTCATCAGAGTATCACAAGGAGAGCCTTAAGAGCAGGCAAACCCTTTCTCCCTTACCCACAAAAACAGCTGACAGAATGCTCCTGTGTAAAAAGCCACACTCGCAGTCTTTGCAATACCAAAGGTGTGACATGGCTGCGGAGACCCTCCTTCAAGGAATGCCAAAGGGATCAGGTAACCCTCAAGCCAAAACCAGGAAAAAAAAAGTCTGATTTCACCCTATTTCTGTAGAAGTTGAGGTCAGACTAACTGGAAATTTTCACACATCTCTGAAGTGAGTTGAAGCTTTTCTCCTGAACTATTTCTTGGCACAAGGGGGAGGTCTTGCTCCTTTTCTTCTAGTTCTGTTTCTAGACACCTCAGGGAAATGCTAGGTTGTCTGACATGAGAGCTGGGCTGATTTAATGCTTGAATGTAGCTAAAAGAGACGGTGATGCCCAATTCCCCTTCCAAACATGGACTTTTGTTCCCTCCTGAACAAACATTAGCATTCATATGACCCCACAGTAAGTGAGTTCAGAGTGTTAAATAAAAAAATAAGCACTTTCTGTAAAGGTTTTTGTCCATTTTATCTCTCTCAACCTGCTCACCTTGGGCTCAGATCACCAGCAGCTCAGGGGAAAGAACATGCCACCCCCATCAGCAGTCTCTGTTTCCTGCCTCTCTGCTTGCCAGCTCCAGTTCTCCTTCGCACAACTTCAGTGAGGGAACTGATAAAAAATAATTTAGGGGGATTATGAGGATTCCCTTTCACACCCCCGGTGAGTTCGAGTACCCTTTTCACAGCTGACCAAACAGATGGGCACCATGGAGGCTGGCATTGCTGCTGAATCAAATCTGCATAACTACACCCTTAGAGCAAGCCTGAAGTTTCACTCAAATTTGACAATAATGATTTATGAAGGCACTTCACTCCTTCCTACACCTTTCCTTGGGCTGTATGCTCCTGCCTCTGCACTATTGCCTGCATTATGCCAGCCCAAATGTTTGTGCAGATGGGGAGAGAATGAGGTCATGGAATTGAATTGGTTGGGAAAAAGTGAGAGCCAAAAGAAGCTAGGAAGCCCCCAAGCAAAACAAAACAAAAATGAAAAACAAACAAAAGCCACAGCCAAAAATGGCTGCAAAACTGCCAAATGGGAAGCCACAGCCTCCGAGTGCATACAAGCTGTCACACATCCTTCATTCAGCCACATGTTTGCTTAGGACAGAATGAGATTGGAACAAGCTTGCAGGTTCTTCCAACATTTGAGGGGGAGCAGGCTTGCTTCTGGAGCCCTGCTCCTTAACGCCACTCTGTTCCGGAGGAGTGGAGGAGGGAGTGAAAACATCGTCCCCCTTTGTCTCACTACTGCAGGACTTGGCTTGCCTCCCTTTACTTTCTCTGGCATTCTTGTGCATGCTGCTCCACTGGCGTCAATGGAAATAGCTTCACTGCTTTCAGTGGGAGCTGGAGTTAGTGGTATGTCCGGGCCTGAGACCATCGTTAAAATCCCAGGGGTAAATTTTGAAGAGTTGTGATTAAAAAATTACTCCTGAGCACATCTCATGTTCACATGCTTGCTTTCTCCAAGCATGTTAGACTCACTTTTCTGAATTCTACTGAGCTGTGAAACAACCGAAACAAAATGATACCGTCTTTCTGCCCAGAGTTGTAGTGAGGTTGGCTGAAAGGAAAATAAACCCTCTTCCATTTTGGCCACAAGACAGGGAGAGACTTACTGACACAAAGTCAAACATAAAGTGTTGTCCACGAGTTGGAAAGTTGAAACCTTGCTTACACCTACCATGTTTCTTGAAAATTAGAGATAAACAGCCCACAGAAGCTGTGGTTGCCAAATCAACACAGATTTCTAACTCTGTTAGAGAAACACACTTTTCCAGAGAATACCACACGTTTTCCAGATTAAAGGCATGGGCAGTTAGGAATTATTAAGGTTCCATTTTTAATTTAGGTCCATCCACAGGTATGGTTACTGGCATACTATGGTTTCATATACAATGCCTTGACATGTGCATGGAGATTTTTTCCTAGCTTATCATCTAATTCACATGGTACTTATAATTTATCCTAGTTATTTACATATTAATATTATTAAGTATAATGTTAAAACAAATGAGCCAGGACTTCTTGACTGGATTTTTTTTTTTTTTACTTGATTGTGCTTCAAAACAAAGTATCACTTGCTGCTAGGTTTTAAAAACCAGATATCAATTGCTTAGTGATCTTTCAGACAGTTTCTCAGTCAGAGGAGGTATTGGGGTTTAGGCAGTCTGAATCAATTTCTGACTCCACCACAAAAGGCTCTCTGTGATCTGGTGCTCTCTGTTTTCCAGTTCCCTATCTACAGCAGCAACAGCACAGCTGAAGTGATGCATTTTAACTATAGCATCATGTAGACTTGCTCTGAATAAAGCTTTCATGATCCCCTTTGACTACCTCCAACCTAATCCATACTAATGAGCCCCTGACTAATAGGCCTAGGAGAAACAAACCAGTAGTACATATATACTAATTTATTTTTCCCCATAGCAGAATCCTGAGGGTTGTTTAATTAATATGAAATTGAAATCATGGACAGAAAGGAAATAAAAATGAAAAGTAGAAGAAAGAAACAGCATAAAATTCTTTGGAAGGTGCAGCTAAAGAAATTCTCTGCCTCGAAATACCATGAACAGGAAAAAGGAAAGATAAGTTAAACAATGCAGATCAGGGAAGAAGAGTTTGGACTTTCATTCGAGATTTATAATCATTTTTCTGTTTTCCAAATGAGCTGGTGCATGAGTCTAATGCTGTCCCCAGTATAGTCAATGAGCAGTTGCTGTAGATTTCTACTAAAATAGAACAATCTTCTGTTTTGTCAAGTGAACTAAAAATTGGGCATGTGTAGCTCAAATTCTTCAGAGATGGATCACATCTGTGCACAAATCCATTAGTGCATAAATAAGAAAATGTTAGTAACTGGCAAGAAGGAAACACCAGTCAGCAAAGTAAAAAGATGGTCTAATGTGAAACAGAAAAGAAAAAGAGCAAGAAAAATTGCAGCCCCCCCCGAAGCCTGCTAGCTACTTTGTTTTCACATATAGTTAACCCACTACTGAAAAAGAAGATGTTGCAGTCTTACAATATTATGATTCTCAAAAAATAGGAAAAGTAGACTTACATCTCTTGATTGCTGCTCTTATGGATGACAAGGGTCCTTGGCTTAATGAAGAAAATAAAATTATTACAATGTGGTTAAAGTCTCATAGAGAAAACAACTAAGTAACATCATGCAGAAATTCCCCATATATTGTAAAGGGTTTGCCAAGTGCATTTTACTCCTAGGCTTTTATCCTACAGAAACTTGTCCAAAACTCCTGGAGTATACAACCATACCCAACCCCCTCTAATGAAAACCAGAATACAGCTCAGCTGTAAGACTCTGCAAAGATAGAAAGCCAATTATTAGAACCATTTAGTCTCCTGATTCTGTGTTGAAGTTCACATTCTGTCTCATTTGACGAGAAAACTTGGAGAAGAGCCCATGTGGGTGTGCATATTCTCAGATTATAAGCATTTAACAATTTAACATTCCTGTAAATAAATAAAACTTACACAGCCGAGTAAAAACCTACAACCCCTTTGCTAAACATTTTTAACAATTATTTAACTTCCCTTTCAGTCGAGAATGCACTTTTCAGTAGTAACGTGGTGGGTGTGGTTAGACAGGAAGACAACATGACCAAAAATCTGCTGATAAACAAGGACAGAAGAATGTTTCCTTTTGCCAACTCATCTGTTTTCTTGCTAAGACTAAGGCTTCTGATGCCTCTCTTCCAAAGGTTTTATTTAACAGATGCAGCAGCCCTTACTATTTTTGCAGCTCAAAAATCAGAATTAACTTGGGATGATAATTTTCAGAAAGTACTACTAACCTAAAGAACATGGCATTAATAATCTGCACCTGTGCAAAGTTACAGGAGAGACTAAAACACACACACACAACACTACTTCAGAAAAGGACCTTTCCTGCCTTTTTTTTTTCTTTCTTTCTTTTTTTTTTTTTTTTAACCACAACAGGTAAAGAATACTTGTTGGTGAGAAGCGAAGTACTGAATAGTCTTTTTAAAGGCTGAAAACAAACAGACTATGCCTGGTTCAAATTAATACAGTATCTTAATTACAGCAGAAAGGTATACTAATCATGTCTTTTCCGGAAACATTCCGTCACAGCCTTCATCATCAGGAATGCTTGTACAGGGAGGGAGGGCACTAGCATTTTGACACTGCTCTCACTCTGCCTGCAGCACACCAGCTCTGTCAGGGCTCTGTTTAGCTCCACCTGCACTTCCACTGCAACTGCTGATGGCTGCAATCACTCCAGTGGGATCTTCATCCCACTGGATCCCACTGAATGGGGGGTTTGGAAGAGAGAAGAAAGAAGCAGTCAAAAAAGGATGTGGATGAAAAATATCCCCCCTCTACAGTCATCCTGAAAGCTAATTAAGACTAGAAATTAACGTCGCTCTGACTGAACTGCTTTCTGAAATAGTTCGGCTCATCTAGGATAAACAATGCCTATTTGTCTGGTTTCAGAAACAGTTCAAATGTGGCTTGGCCCCTATCCACACAAAGCTGCATTAGAAAATGTTTCTATCAGTCAGATTTCACTGTGCATTCTCAGCAGAAAAAGATTCTAATTTTCCTTCACAATGATCATTCATAATGCAGCCTTATCTTTAAGAAACTCTTAGTTGTATGTTCCTTCCAGATGTACCCCAGATTCCTTTTTTAATTCTTTGTAACTCAAGTCTCTCTCTTTTGGATGTTCATTTTGGAAGCTTTATTCTTCTGCTTTCATTGCGGTGAATAACTACAATCTTTAGAGTTTTGTTTTAATCATATTTAGTATCACACAGGAAGTAGATTGAAGTCTACTAACATGAACCTGAAATCTTCTGGAGTAGCAAAAACTTTCTATACTCTGAATTTGAGATTTATAGCAGGAAATTAGGAAATCTATAAAGCATGCATATTAAAGTATCAGGAAGATCCAAAAGGAATAAGTTAAGTTCTGTCTTCCACTTGCAAGAGCCCTTTGACCCATTGCAATTTGCCTCAGAATCTGATGAGCACTGTCAGATAAAAGCAGGTATTTTTGGCTGGAAATCACAGGAGTCATCATGTAGGAAAAAGTTCAAGATTTCCAAGCAACGTGAGGACCAAAAGGGTATAGAAAACAATTTTAAAATCAAAATGCAAAGAACAAACAAGCAAAACCCTTCACGAAACCAACCTAGTGAAGTTGAAGTATGGATAGATACATCAAGAGCCAAGCAGTTCAAGTATGCAACTATCCGTGTAATTTAGAACCCAGGATAACATGGTTCTGTTAGAAAATTTACAAGCTCACAGGCAAAACAAGCTGTTAGCAGATAGTTTTTCTTGTCCACTTTCCATTAACAGGTCACCCATCAACGACCTTTTGGCAAAACACTACATTTCCTACCCCCAGGAGAGTATGAATCACATTTGGCTTACAATTATTTAAGCCCATTAAAAACATGAAAATGGGAGTGGATGTAGAATGTTTTTTTTTCCTCCATGAAGCCTTGTAAAAGAACTGCAAATTCCTTAACTTTGTTATACTCTAAACTCCAGTGATTTAAATAAGATGCTCTTTTTAGGGCAGCCGGTGATTCCGCCCATACCTTATGCTGAGCTAACCCCTCCCTGTTGCACAGGCAACAATTTCTGGCCTCTTGTCCTGCCTTGCAAAGAGAAAAGTGGTAAGGTTACTAATAGCCTCCTCTGCTCCACAGTTAATGACACATTTTCTCTCAAGCCATCCAAATAATTAACATAACCAAGTCAAATTCAATTCTCCTATTTGATGAGGTAGGAGCTGCAGCAATTACTCTAATGTAAGAGGTCCCTGCCTTCTTCCTATTTCCTCCTCTGCATGTCCATACGGCACAGCAGCATAAGGAACCACAGAACACAAAAAAGGCCACAAACACACACATCACGGAAAAACAAAGAGGGAAGAAGTGTAATCCGTGCGGGACCTCTGGTCCTGGTCCCAGTGCAGCTCCCCCGACAGCTACACCAAAACACCTGAGGGGACAGCATGACAACAACTAGCCTCTGGAGTGGGGGACAGCAGCTCCTGTGTCACCCTGCAAGGTACATAAGCAAAGTCCACTGCTGGAAGAAAACAGTGCAGACAGCAGGAAGTTTCAGAGCAGTAGAGACATAAACGTTAGCTCCAACTCCACCCCAGCCACACCTAATATGGAATAAGTAAAGATATAAACTATTCATCCATCCCACCCATGACTTAGCACGCAGGAGTGGACAACCAGAGCAACACCTCCAACACCTGTACATCTATCCTGGACCTCGCTCACCACTAATACAAAGTGCAAACTTGGTTTCATTTCCAGCTAAGGCAGCAGCTTCGTTGAGCTTCACTTGCCAGCCCCTCAAAAGGAGGAACCAACCCACCTCTGTCAAGCCCTCTGCGCACCCTAACCAATCCACTCAAACAAGTTCAGCGGGGATCTGTAAACGTCTGTACCTGCTACGCTAAAAACAGTTGGGTACTTTAAGTCAGCAGTAATATGAAAGGGGTCCCACGGGTCACCATTTCTGAAAGATAAAGAACCTGGAGTGGTGTGTTTGAAGTTGTTAAACACCTACTCACTCTTCCTGGTAGTCTTTATTCTGGGTTTCAAGGACAGGTTTTCTAAATATAAACACTTGAGGAAAATGCTTCAAAAGCATTTTAGGTCTTTGTATTGGAGAAATAAAATTGTCACAAACCAGACTGGGCGAAGAGCTATGAACTGTTCAGTGGACTGAGTGCACTTACTGTGTATAAACCACGGTCTCTTCCCTCATTAGGGTCTCTGCTCTGACACTCTTACTTGCACTGAGCAGAGTTCCTCTTGAAACGCAACTTCAGTGTAGCTACAGTGTTCCTCAAAGGCGCACTCCTGTGGGGTGAGTCTCGACCCAACACCATGAGTATCCCTCACCTGAACAGTCCCCGCACCGCAGAGGAGGGAAGATGTTCAAGTGGAGTAAAGCTCACACCACACAGCCATCTTTGAGCACGCAGGCAGGGATTTGTGTGTGCCCTGGGCAGGACAGCACTCAAGTCACATGTAACCTGAGCAGAGAGGCCTGGAGTCTCTGGGCAACTTTTTCACCCACATGTCTCTGAGGGCACCTCACCATCACATTCCCATCAGCTGGCTGGTGGCGAGCCAGCTCTGTTGCTGAGCACAAACAGGCAGCAGTGCTGGGCTTCACCTGCCTCTGGGGAGCAGACAATACTTGCTTCCTCCTGCCTCTGAGCATATCCGTAGCCATTTAGGGGTGTCTCCCAGGCTTTTTAGAGTCTTCTGCCCTATGGGTTGTGGTAGTGCTTGGGATACCAAGCTACAATCCTGTCTCAGCATCTCTTCTCCATTCACTTCCACCCGTCTCCTATTGACTTGGGAATAGGGCAATCCTTCACAACGCCTGCTCCCTTTATCAGAACCAGGACCTTCGGTTTCTTTATCTAATTGACATAACAATGAATATTCTACAGGAAGACTGACTGCATTTCTTTCATACATCACTCTAGACATACACAAAAGCCGGGGGGCGGGGGGAAAGACTGAAAAAGAATGATCACTTGTTCGAAGAAATGAATATACTGAAGCATCTGCTGAAAAGTCTCAACATTTATTCTTCACATCATGTTTATATGAAGCTTTTCTTAAAGTATCGGTTCTTAGGTTCACACACCTGTTTAAAAGCTTTTTAACATATTTTTAATGGTGATGGTTATTGACCCTATCTTACACATGCACACACAGACAGTAAAAAAAAACAGATTAAAATGTTGCCGTTTTAAATGTCTTGTGACTTCTTGGAATGTGAGCCAAGAATTTTTAAATAGCTGTTCAAATAGATGTTGAAATTACTGTGAGGCAAAACCACTAGTTTAATAAAAGGCATTATATACTCCTTTCAGTTACTTTAGAAATCATGTCATCTTTGTAACAGCCAGTGCACTGCACTGTAACATTTTTCAAACTTACTAAAAGACATTATTCCAAACACGAGATGTTTGAAATGCCACCTAAATGATTTCACAGCAGACTGAGCCACAGACAGATGTCAGCAATTTTATAGTTAAATTAAGGGTGGTGCAAAAGATCAGATTTACCACCACCCTGAGAGCAGACCAAAGAAAGAGACCTATTAGTTTGACCAAAAAGCTCACTAAGTTAGGACAGAGAGTCACAGCTATCCCATCTTCCTGATGTGGATGCAGTAAACAAAACTGTATTAATCCCGTGGATTAGGTGAATATACATTGAAAATGTACCCAGTCATCAACCTCTTCAATGCCTCCACTGCAGAGGACTCCCAGCCCTCGAATGGATACGTGTAAATCAGATCACATGACCGACAAGCTCCAGGTGCAGTTTCCCCATTTGTGTAAGCGAAGCAGAGACTGCGCAGGCAGTAGGTAGTCCCAGCGTCTCCGTGCCCACCGTTTCCACCAGCTCTCTTGCGTTGGTGCTGTCATGGTGTCGTGGTTTAACTC